>NW_022695941.1:391406-393674 GCF_011630105.1 Anneissia japonica | reverse complement strand
ATATATTGTGTAATAGAGTGTATCTGATGTTATTTGAATTTGATCAACCATTAAGCTTCTTTTGTGTAAATGGTTGTGACGCTCGCCTTGACACAAGAAGTCGCAGGTTCGAATCCCGTTAGAGGGATTTTAATTTCTTTCTTTTTTTTCTATTTATAGGACAACATTAGTTGAGAGCTATACTACACGATGAATTATCATGTCCTTTATTGAAGTATTTACCTTTTTCTGATGACTTAAATATATATATATATTATATATATATATATATATATATATACTATATATATATATATACGGTATATATATATATATATAATATATGATGATGACTTATACATTGGGTGTTGACGTAGTTGTAACGTTTAGTTCAACAATTGATGTATTCGTAAGCAAGGTTATTAATTGTAAATGTGTTTTTTTTATTTGAGTAAATGCATTGTTACGCTAATAATGTTGACTATGGGAATTTACAGGTTAAAGATACAGAAAACGTAGCTTAAGGCGTGTATATGATGGTCAAGGGCCCTACATGCTTTCTATCGCTAGGCCCGGTTAATTAACAAATGTATTTATATTGAAATTTGATAAATAAAACATGGCAAGACAAGCACGTATGACCGCTTTTTAGGGATACTTGTACTTGAAGAAGGAAAAAGATCCTTGTCCGTTTGTTCAGTGCGATTTTACAGTAATTAGCAAAATAGATTCAAAGTATGACAAAGAATTTAATTTAGGTTTAGTTTGTTTTATAGCTTGGAAATATTTCTGTGTTGCTTCCAACTATTTTTGGTGAATCACGTAACGTTTATTATAACAGGCTTATATCAATATTTTCTTTCCAATATTGAATGTAGGTACGGTCTAATTCATAATACGATAGCACAAGTTAAACACAAATTACACGCATTTTACCTGGCATCTCAGCTTCATTGTCTTCATCTCATGTAACCAACCAGAAACACACCTCACCGTCCACAGGAAACCAAAGAAGAAACGAACATAGCCCACCAGGAACGCACGTGTGAACAAGAAACGCGTCTAGTGATTTACAAGCCTACAAGAAAAACACTAAGGAGCCTATCAGCACTCGTCTAATAGCGCACAACTAACATACCAGAAACGCACAATCATGTGTAAATGTCAATGTATGGTTGTTGGACGATGTCGTTTTAAACTCCTAAAAGCCTGTGGCTTCGGCTTGATTTTAGCGGGTATTGTACTGATTGGATTCGGGATCGCAGCTTTCTTTGAATGGGATCAATTCACAGACCAAACGGCAGGCGGACCCATATGGGCTGGTCTAGTGGTAAATACATATTGTTTTTACGTTGTGTGTATAGCGAATTAATAACAATTATGAAGTCCCTTGCGCTATATAAGTATTTCTTATTGCCATTGTCGCTGCCACACTGTCACTGTCATTGTCATGTCATTATTATTAACAGGGAGTTGTATTCCAACTATTTTTTAAGCTACGTTAATATATAATTGTTGTTGGTGCTAGTGAAGGTGTTGATTCTGGTGCTGTTTCTGGCATGGTTCTTGTGCTGGTGGTGTTACTGCTGTTGGTACTTGTGCTGGTGTTGTTGCTATTGTTGGTGTTGGTGGTGTTGTTACTTGTGTTTTGCTTGTGGTGCTGTTGCTGGTGGCTGGTGTTTCTGTTTTGGCGGGCACTGGTGGTGTGTTGCTGGTATTGTTGATAACATACATATACACAGATATACATATAGCATTATACAGGCCTACATATAATAATATAATACATTTCTCTTTGTATAATTTAATTATACCTTCCTTACAGGCAATTGTGACAGGTATTTGCTCGATCCACATAGCATCAACGTTATCTGACGACGATTGGGTGAGTATTCTTTTCTGTATGTATACACACACACACACACACACACACACACACACATATATATATATATATATACATATATATAAATATAAATAAATAAACATATATATATATATATAATATAAATCATCAAAGGTACATATACAGTGTTTAATAAGGACATGATGGAACATCGTAGGCTACCCTGTAGCTTTTCAACGACTAAAGTCCTATGAAATATCATTGTGTAATAAAATTTCTCCGACGGGATTCGAACCTGCAACCTCTCGCTGACAAGGCGAGCGTCATAACCACTAGACCACGAAGGCTTCATGATTGAACAGGTCCAAATACCCGTCGGGAACATTGTATTACACAATGCTATGCCTCAAGAGGGCGTTCGGCCAGATAAATCTGGAAATACG
>NW_022695941.1:362215-390844 GCF_011630105.1 Anneissia japonica | reverse complement strand
TTGGGAGCAGCTTAGCTCAGTCGGCTAATCTGGCGGTCTTGGAGATCTCTAGGTCCCCGGTTCAATTCCCATCGCTGCCTCTCCTTGTGTTTCAGCTGGAGGGCTGACATATAAGTTACAATAGCGCACCGTCTTTCGGATGAGACGTTAAAGCCGTTGGTCCCGTGTGCATTTATGGCCCATGTGCACGTTGAAGAACGCAATACACTCTTCGGAAAAAAGTAGGGGATTGTCTCCCGGTGTACTGCCCAATCACCACCAGAAACCACCATTAAAAATAAGTCTTCTTCTAGACTTTCGTGGGCTATCCTTGGTGATTACACCGAATAAATCCAATCCAATCCAATTCAAAGCATCCGGTATATTCTGATTTCCCTTCATTCTTTTTTAAAGTGTCCTCTTAATATATCTTATAACATCGATTACATAGTGGTTGGTAGAAAGAATTTCATTTTCGGTTAATAGCCATGGAAATGTGTTATATGTTTAGACAATTTTGCAAATCATAACGAAACCCTGAGAGTCTCAGCCAATTTCGCAGTTGAACATTTTTGTTCACTTTTATTCTTCATGTCTTTGACAGGGTGTACGGGGACTAGTATGTTTCACACTTCTTTCCGTGGTCACAATGGTCGCAAGCATCGCCCTGATCGGCTGGCAGCTCTGGGAGAATGACTACTTTGTTAGTAAGGACGAATTTAAAAACGGTGATTCTACTGACTGGACATTAACGATCGCCCTTTTCGCAGTAGTGAGTTTTGTTGGATTGCTGGTAGTCATAGCAAGCACACTGATTGGCTGTATTGGATGCAGATGTTCTGAAAGTTCTGAAGTAAGTACCTGAGCCAAAGAACTTTAAATAGCAGAAGAATGAGCTGCTCCGCGCATTTGTATTAAAATTGATGGAACATCCGCCCTCCCGCGAGCGGGTAAAATTTGACCGTTTTACTAAGTGGAGAAATACAGGAAACAAACGAACCAGAGCCTTTATTATTGCTATATAGCGCCGCCGCGCGGACGGGGTAAAATTGCTCTCCGTGTACCCACAATACCCTGCGAACGGATGTTCCACTATATTGGGAAGATGCTCTATTTATAATCTTTGCCTGAGCTAATATAATTTTAAAAGTTTTTTGTATGTATTTCTAACCAAGTATTTGCTTTAAATTTATTTCCCCAGCTAATTAACACCATTATACATATACTGTTTGATTTCTAGCAAACAGACCTATAACAGGTGTCTGCTAAAGTAAGCTAATGCTTTAATACATTTAAGTAAACAATTAAATATTTGATTTTGATTAATTTGTGTATTATATTTGGCCTAAGTTATTAGCTTGAAAATTTGGAACAAATTTGTTTTTACCTATGAATAAGACTATTGGAGCCCAGCATACCACCTTGTGTACAGTATCTGTGAATACATGGCTACATAGAGAGAGAGTGACGCTGACCCAAGTACGGCTCATGTAATTTAATTGTTTCTGGTTCTTAAATTTCATTGTTCTTTTGTCTGTTATATTTTTGACTTCTTGTGGAGGGGGCCATGAGCGTTTTCTTTAAACGGATACCGGCGCTTTAAAAGTTTTCATTATTATTATTACTGTATTATTATTATTATTATTATTATTAATATTATTATTATTATTACTGTATTATTATTATTATTATTATTATTATTATTACTATTATTATTACTATTACTATTATTAATTATTATTATTATTATTTTTATTATTATTATTTTTATTATTATTATTATTATTATTATTATTATTGCTAATATTGTGGTCTTTGAATAGAACCATATATCCAATGATAATTTGTAGTAAAACGACAGTAAATCAATTTATTGCTGTGATCTGCATCTCATTAGAATAATTAATTTTGATAAATAAAAATGTTTTAATTAAACATAATCAATGTACAAAAAAAATTTTGGAATGGAAATTATTATTAAAAATTGTGGCATGTTCGGCACATGTTGACGAAAAACGGCATAGCGCCCTCTTTCGGGCAAAGCATTACCGTTGATATTCAGCATAGGCCTACTTATTTATGAATAGAACAAACCAATGCCATATCTATCTTATATCTATTTTATGATTTTTTAAATTGCATTATTATAGATAATAAGTGAACATGATAAAATTTTTCTCTCTTTCAGCTTATATCCGCGGTCATTTAAGTTGCGAAATACCGTAGATTATGTATGTCACTGCTACACCGTCTTCCAAAACTCCCGAGACACGAGCCTTCATGAACGACGACTTAGACCCATGAAAATTAGGGCATTAAGGTAAAAGTTCGCCATAAAGAATAAAATAAAATGCAAAAAAAAAAAAAAAATCAAAAAATCTAAGTCGTACCTGTAGGCCTACCGGTAAAATAAATTATTGCAATATGGAACAAAGTTAAGTATAGGCATAATAATCAATAATAGGATCTAGTACCACTAGAATCATATTGGTTGAGGGTTCACTAAGCTGTGTTTACAGTGGTTCATAAATAAATATTTTACTATTTACCAATCGTTAACATAGTAACTTAGCTAAGCTAATTTAGGCCTACTTCCATAAATGTTTAAAGGATATGTGGTGGGGTGAGGCGGGGGTGTTTTTCAAAGGTATAGCATGGTAATTAATCGATAAATCACATACAAAATTTGGTATGAAATAATACCTCTATAAATCGATAAATACAGATCCACACATACATACTGTATGTAGTGCTATTTAAAGTTTTAAGAAAGGGTGGTTCGTTGTGCTTATGAGTTTTGATATAGGCCTACAGTATTTATTCGAATGTTGAGATGGGTTGATGAGGGTCGTTTATTCAAGGGAGGCGTTTATTATAATATAATCAAATAAACGCCCCTTAATTTTACTGTAAATGTGGAACTGTAACCCACATAATTACCGCCAAATTGTGTTTTTGCGTGACCATAAACCAGCTGGTGATCCTAACCAGCCAGGATAAAAAAAATGTAATTCTACTGGAGTAGAATGTGCTGAGAAATGATATTGCTTCCATTAGATTTGTTTTCAGTCATTTAGGGGGTGGGGCGTTTATTCGAGCAAAAAAAATAAACACCTCGGGGCGTTCGAGGGAGGCGTCTATTCCAAAAAAAGGACTCTAGAGGAGGAGATTATTTGAAGAAGGGGGGGGGGGGGGAGAGTTCATTCAAAGCGAAACTTGTAATTATGAAATGTAATGCCTGTGGGTCAATCGACTTGACCTACAGGGGGGTAGGCCTATGAACCAAAATATCACCTAACGCCTCCAGTCAGGGAGGGGAAATCTTGGTGGTGATCAATGGTGGTTTAGATTAATAACGATTATGCTCTTAGACCACAGTCAGAAAAGGCCTAACTTTAGTGGATCGGATTTTTTTTCAAAGTTGAGTCCAACCAAGTGCTTCTTGTCCGACGGGGTAATTCTGTGAGTTTGGATTCCATGTAAAAATTAAGTATTTATAATTGAAATTTCTTTTTAAAGGATCACAATAGAAGTGTATAAAAAATAATAACCTCACACGTTCACTACGAAGTTCGTCAAGGTACGTTCAAATTGTAAAGTACGGTTCAGTAGTTTGTATACGTCTAAGCCTAGGTTACAAGCAATGTTGTTATTAGGCCTACTTATGCAAAGGTCTATAATACTGTATATTATTCGCATCCAATCGGAATGAATGAATGGATGTACAGTTAATCATTATCGCATTGTTTCACTGATTTATATATAAAATATTTAAAATATTGAAGATAGTAATATTGTGTATATATTATTGATTGTATGTAATCCACCATAAAATAACAACTGTGAGTATGCATATGTCACCTGCTTTGATTGGTAAATCATCACTGAAAAATATGTAAAAGAAATTAAATAAAAAAATACTACACGATAGTGTAATAATGTTATATAAACAATATTGGAATGACATTAAAAATCAAGCATTGGAGACGCTTTGCTGTAACACTGAGACGAGACAATTTAATATCGTGTATACAGGGTTAACTATACATTCACAAGACGAAGTTGATGCTGATATACGGTAACGTTACTAATCTACGATTACTTAGAATTGGCCAATTGCTGTTCCCTAACTGATGCCGTCAATATATAATGAGTCCGACTAAAGCTGAATGAAAAATAACAAGACCAAAATGATTGATTTGTGGGAGATTTTAAATCGTTCCCAGCATTCATAGGCTTCATATTCCTCACAACATTTGTTGAACTTTAAACTGCTTACCTAAAATTATCATATACAGTAAATTTTTCTTGATGTTTTATTTGTCAATATCATAAAAACTATTCTAAAATGCCAACGTAACGAGTAGGACAGTATGATCTTAGTTTAAGGTTGAGATAAATTCAACTCCTTTGCACACCAACACAAAATGGGCTCCCGATATTTGAAGCGTTCTGTAACCATATCAGCGCCCGATCACCAACATTTATAGGAGGGTTTTATCGGCTTATTTACACGCCATCCAAAGCTTGCCATACTAAGCAAACGGGCGGATTATTAACTGCATTGGTCTTTTAGAAAGACTTACAGTTTAATTTTTAAGAAAAAAACTGTTGAAATTCACTAGGCACACTTAACAAGAAAATACAGTAAAGTGCATTGATCCTTCATCCAAATACTCTCACACACACGATCAGAAATGTGATAAAACGATCCACGAATAATACGCAGAAAACGCTGTCTTCGTGTTGATATGTTTAGCTTTATATATTACTACCCTGTAACACCATAGAGGTAGCTATCCATCTCAAATTACAAGTATCGAAATATGGTTTATCGGGTTTGAGTCAAATACAGCACTGAGTTTCACATTTTCATGAGAAACACCGCGATAGCCTTAATTGTTTCGATATTGCATCAGCTCTTTACGCTATTGACATTCTTCCAACTACTATGTAGCCTTGCGCAGGACTCTTAAAAGCATAATTTGAAATTACAGTAGGCCTATAATATCCCCGCCCTTCATTATACATTTGAGTTTGTTTTATCTTAAAACTCTACCAATCATAGCAGTATTCGATTTAATAAACACGAATCATGCTTTTTTCCCGATCTTTAGCGCATTTTCTATGTACACTGCGGCGTTATTTGGAATGAACGTTTCTTAACAGAAGCCTAATACAAAGGAAAACAGCACAGTAGTAGGGCCTATATATTTCTAAAAAAAATAAGATTATTTTCTTGAAATTGATCTAGTTCTAGAAGCACCAACGAATAGTAGAAGCACAACTGAAATAAAATGGAAGAAAAATTGCTTAAAGTAGGCTCAGAATAAAACAAGACATTGATCGAATATGAGCGTGCGCAGAAGCGCAAAAGCATAGTTACTGCCTAGGCCTATCAAAGAGGATTTGTTTTGAGCGTGAAGTAATTTTGACGCATCTTCAGTGTCGACTTGTCCCGCTGTTCATCTCACAACCATTATTACTACACTACACTAGCTTACGACGTAGTAAGGACTAAACTTGCTATCACTACATATAAGGCTACCTCACTGTATATACATTCACTTATCTAATAAAGAACCAATAACTTACACTAATAAACGTCTTGAAAAAACGTTTAAATTTACGTTTTACTGTGAATCCCACTGGTTTACAGAGTTACTGTAGTTTGATTATGACGTCACTTTAACATAATGAAGAAATACGTACAATAATATTAAAGCTTCCTCAACACATCGCTGAAAATTGTAGAAAAAGAAATCCGATAAACATTGTGAAAAATGGATGCAAATATTGAACAAAAACATCCGTGACCAAATGCATTCATAACATCGGAAAGGCGTTGCTGTACATTCCGCGATCAAATCACTTGGAGCGGAAAATAGAAATTAAAAATGACACACCAAGTTTCTTACGCCTCCTAATGTAACAATTTCTACCATGCAAAACTTATATAACTACGCAACATTTATGGTCCAGCAACATTTGCTTATGTAGACGTCTGTAGTCACATTTTCCCATTGTAAATTTATACCTAGGCCCTATGTCTACTTGTACAACAGTAAAAATATTTGGTTTGATGCCAATATCAAAATGTAGTAATATTGTATATCTCGTGTAAAAAAATATACAAGCAAATAAAAAGAACTGCATAATACGCATTGATAGTTGTAGCAAGAAAAAAGTCCATTCGCCAACAAAGTGTTTTAGTAACTTATTTCCATACGTTTAACAATCATTCTTTCTCCATTCTTCACCTTCAAATCCTTATCAATCAACTAGTCGACATCTTGTCGTAAAAAATAACACAAGCGCATACAAATTATGAACATCCCCTGTGTCCGAATAAACTGGAAAATAAATTGCATTATTAAAAACAGGAAGACAGAGACAGAGCTACAACTGAAACTAAACACGGTTTTCTTTTACAAATTATTTACCGTGCAAAACTTTCTAGTATTTTTATCTTTTCATTTCTTCTGAAGGCTACAAAAAATTTAGATAACATTTTAAAAGAAACAACGTTCAAAAAATGATACTCATTCCATGCATTTTAAAATGCCATAATTCTACTCGCTATACACTTTACAACAATAGTACTTGTTCGTGCCCTCATGTGACAGTTTTAAAGGAGGATCCACGGTAAACTACGAACAAATAACCTCTACATACTTCATTATCCAATAACACAGTTCTGCAATGTGCTGATATCATTGTTGGTATAAGATCACCATGGTAATGTTAAACGCATATGGAACGTTCAAAGAGAATGAAAGACTGGACATACAATGGAAGATTACAGCTCTTATCTTAGGTTACTTAATGGTTGTAATGGGAATGTGATGTTTACTTGGTCACAACTACTGTACTTCTTAATTTATTATTTCGTGTCTAATTGGCGTAGATAATACAGTACATCAAAAGTGAACACAATCCACTCACACCAAACAAGACGAAACTAAATCCGTTCTATCTCTGTCAAACTGAAACGCAATTGTTTGTATTTTTACAATTTCTTTAAGAAGTTTAAACCTTAATATCTTAAACAGTTACGCCTAATGATTGGCTGAACATGAGTAATAATATCTCGAAATAAGTTAACACCGAGCAGACGCATGTTATTCTTTACGGCTAATTCTGAGGCCTACCTCCGCTTACACCATGCGTCCCAGATGGGTGATATTTTGGTACGCGCAAGCGTACTACTATGAGAAAATGTCTGTTGCTTACGAATCATTTTCTACTAGCTGCAAAAAACACTCATTTCGTCTATCTTCCAAGTTAAAAAAAAAAAAGACTTGCAGCTATCGAATTACATTACGTAGAAACCCTAACAAAGTAGGTTTTTATATGCAAATTAATAGAAACCAAATTGCAAAGCCTATTGTAATGTAGGCATATACTGTTACAGCAAATACTGATATGGAAAAATAACTGATAAATTAAATACAAATTAAAGAAAATATTATGATTTTTACACTACAGCTAATAACATGACTGTTTCTAATTTAGTCATCGGCATTATATATATATCATGTAATAATTGCTTGAATTGTACCGTATTAAAATTTATGAGGTCAACAAAAAACAATATTGTTGGTATTATTCATATTTTTTTTATTTATATTGATTATTGTAATACTATAAAGACAAAAGAACTGTAACAAAATCGACAATTATGCTGATGACAAGAAAACACATATCGACAGTATTTCAGAAGTCTCGTAGCACGACTAACTTGGACATACAATCAAGAAATAAAAATATCGAACCTTCCAACTCACAAATTTAATATAATAATTAATCCGCTTGTGGATTTATCAACAGCCTATATGTTGGTCATTGGATTATTCGGGACCTCCTTGCATTAATGAATCGTTATCGTAATGATTACAGAAGACCCTATGCCAAGCCTGTTCTACAAATTACAGCATAGCTACGATGCTTCTTTGGCAGCTTCCTCGGTCTTCTCCTCTTTCTTTTCCTCCGCATCTCCGTTAGTTTCTGCCTTGGGAGCCTCCTCTGCCTTTGTTTCTTCTTTCTCTCCGTTCTGTTCAGGAGTTTCCTCTTTCTTTTCCTCTTCTTTCTTCTCTGGTTCGGCGGCAGCTTCTTCTGTCTCTTCCTTCTTCTCGCCATCTTTGGCTTCGGCCTTATCACCTTCTTCCTTGCCGTTTTCAGCGGCAGCAGCAGCAGCGGCGGCGGCAGCTGCAGCATCTGCTTCTTTTTGCTTCTCAGCTGCTGCGGCAGCTGCAGCAGCTTTCTTCAAGAACTGTAGGATGAAAATAAAAAAGTGGGATTAAGTGATGATTGCCACAATAATTTCCTGTTGTTTCATCAAAATCACTCCTGGCAGTATTTATACTTCATACTGATTATAACAATTTCACCTTCTAATCATTAGCAAACTTTTTCCAACAATAATCATCATCACCACTAATAATCATTACCAATCACCATCATCACCTTTGCCGTCACCAAGTTCTTCACGTACCAACACCACAACCATCCTCCCCATTATCGCCCTACTAGGGTAATAAAATTTACAAACATACGCTTGATAAATCATCGAACAAGTTAGCCGGGTAGATATTATTCATTTTGTGTAGAATAGCCTTCGGTATCCAGCCCTTCATGTTGATTTGATTGACAACAATAACTTGGCTAGAGTTCTCATCCTCACCGGCCTTTACCACCATTCCACCGTACAATAGCTCAGCCCTGCAATAAAACACATGACAAATAATTAATGAAAATATGATATATGATGATAGTAATGAAGAGGATGATGGTGATGATGATGATAGTGGTGATGAAGAGGATGATGGTGATTGTGATGATGATGGTGATGAAGGGGATGATGGTGATTGTGCGATGAAGAGGATGATAGTGATGGTGTGAAGAGAATGATGCTGATGGTGATGATGATAGTGACGAAGAGGATGATGGTGATGATGATAGTAATGAAGAGGATGATGGTGATGATGATGGTAGTGGTGATGAAGAGGATGATGGTGATGAAGAGGATGATAGTGATGGTGATGGTGATGAAGAGGATGATGATGATGATTTTGGTGGGAATGATGGTGGTGGTGATAATGATAACAAGGACGATATTACGATGACGGCAATGACCAAAATGATGATAGTAAAAGATGGTGATATGATGACAAACAGTACGAGCAGATCTCACCTTGTAATCGTGGTTTTGGTAGGAGGTTTAGTTGGGTGGTTGCAGGGTTTAAACACGTAAGCATTCTGCTTCGGCTCTTCGGATTTCTTCGCTGCAACACACTGCACTAGGTCACGGTTCGTGTATGGTGGAGGCAGCTTGATAAGGCTAAAAAGATGATAAATTACATTAGAAAATAAATAGGCCTATATGACGTCATTCAAAGTGGCTATATTTGGATCAGATATGTAGTAGGGCAAACCAGGGAGTGGATCATTTCATGCAGATTTAGGGCTAAATGTCTGAATCTGATAAATGTTTTTTTTTTCTTTAGATGTTTCGTTTAAATGTGTATTTGTTGTCTGCATTGGTCTGTATCTACAGACCTTGACCTGGATTTGATGTGTCTTCTTTTTACTTGAGATTGAATAAAGATGATTTGCACTCATAACTCATTAATAACATTAAAAAAAATGTTGGTAATAATTGAAACACAGTGCTTTTAAGTGTCAATTTTTTGATGTTATTTTTCACAAAGTAATTGGTAATTAAGAGTGTATTTTTTTTTTTTATAAATTGTGTAAATATTTCGTGTTTTCAGCCTCTGGGCTGATCTTTGTGAATGTTTTATAACTGAATAAATAAATAAAATATATAAATGTTGATTATACTTCAGGCCACAATGGGGGATATGGTACTTCAGGGACAATATTGACATGATGACGCTAAACATAGATAAGTGAAATCTGATAGATTGAAACTCAAAAAATGGTGATTTTGAGGAGCGTATATGGATACTATGAGAAAGATGTTCAGATTCAATACGCACGTGTACAAAATTCTAAAATCTTCATTTGTTTCCAGAACTTCAGATTGTACTTTCTTGTTCCATTTTTTCCGCTCGTCAAGATCCGTAAACAGTTCCACGGCTGTCAAGAATAAAATCGATAACAACATTAACAATAATAATATCAATTAATAATAATTCATAATCAATAATATTTGATAAATTGCTTCGGGCAGCTGCTTAACCTGTGACAATAATAAAGCACAACCCTGACATTCGAGGACGTACTTGCTGTATCACTGAGGAAATTGAACTTCTTTCTGGTAAACCAAGAAATTCTTGACCTTGAATTTACCCTGAACCGTAGGAGGACTTAGAGTGCAGAGCTCATTTGTCCCTCTTGTGTCATCTTATCGGGCGAAACCAACTCTTATCAAACCCGGACTTTACACAATTTACTGTCGAGAAACAGGATTGGATTGGATTTATTCGGTGTAAACACCAAGAATAGCCCACGAAAGTCTAGAAGAAGATTTATTTCCAGTGAGGTCCTCCTGGTGATGATTGGGCAGTACACCGGGAGACAACCCCTACTCTTTTCCGAAGAGTGCACTGCGTTCTTTAACGTGCACACGGGACCAATGACCTAAACGTGTCATCTGAAAGACGGTGCGCTATTTTAACTTGTATTTCAGCCCTCCAACTGAAACACAAGGAGTGGCAGCGATGGGAATTGAACCGGGGATCTGGAGATCCCCACGGTTCAGTGCAGATCTCCAATCTCTGAGCGGATGCATTTATTTCTGATTGGTTTAGATTTGCGTAATTTTAAGGAATGGCCTGTTCTTTCGTATAACTTTACATAGGCCTATCGACAAATATCAAATCAATCCTATCAATGTTATGTATTATTTTATACGTTTGAATATTATCAGTACGCTTTATTCTATAAGTTAATGTAGGTAATCCCCCCACCCCCGACGGACGTCTTGGTCCGTTTTCAACGAATCTTCATCAGACATAAATGATGAAATCATTTAAGCTTGTATCACTGATACTTTCAGGCATTGATAGGGAACTAGGATAGGCGTGTTCATCTTAATTTGACAAAGAAATGGGAACAGCGCCCCCTAGAAACTAAATAAGTCAAGTTTCTGCCAATGTCAGTATACCAGCTGCCACAGTAATAATGAACGCCATAAGGGCCCTAATAACATTTGTTTAGTTTAAAAAATGGAAAATCTTAGTTTATATTCCTTTTTTATTTGAATTAAAAGTAAGAATAATTTGATTTAATATATCAAGTAAACATGTATTTTTGTACTTACCTCGGTCAAACGAAACCCCGGACAAATCGAAAACACCCTGAAAGAACAATTAAAATTAAACCACATTAATTGAGAAGTCATTTACATAATAGTCCAAATAAAATGTATGCATACAATACCAATGTGTATAGGTTAACCAATAATAATTATTAATGTTAGCCGTCTTTCATCGAAAGACAAAGTTTTCCTGATGGATGCGTCACCAACAAGTTAAATAATAATGCCGTAATTAAATCTTTTCATAAGGACCTGTCAACCAATTTGAACAATTATTTATATTTTTATAATATAGGGTACCGTAAGCTATTTAGAAAAGAATTCCCCTTTTCCATTTTGCAGGCTTTTATTTGGTCGTTCTCTTTAAGGTTTTAGTCAAAAGGGCAATCAGCAAATTTTTGTTTTACATGGCTTCTAACATGAGAAGCAATATATTCATTTCAAGGCATTTAATGCTAACCATATCTGGCAACAAAATATAACCTTCATATTTGACCTCATAACGTTTAATTAACAACTATAAATCATCATCACGTGCCGGGTTACGAGTTAAATTTTTGTGTTGATCCAATATCATTATGATCAAGCCCGTGTGTTTATTGCTTTTATGAATAATAAAATAAGTTTTAGATTTTATAAAGAGGGCTTGTACTAGGCAATTCACGATGTCTAACGCCATATATTGTAGAAGCGGTTGGCGCATCGGTTGTGGCTTGGACTCCCAACCTCGAGGTCGGGGGTTCGAAACTCTCACTGTGCAAATCGCTTGTGTCCTTGGGCAAAGGCTCTTTATCTACGGTTGCCTCTCTCCACCCAGGAGTACAAGTGGGTACCTGGTAGGTTCCAACACAACTGAGCTGATTATTAGCCACAATATGGAATAAAAATATAATTTAACTTAATAATTTAATTTGGTGTTCAATGTGTTCCATATGTATTTGATCCAATGACCGGGGTAGTAATGTGAAGCGCTTAGAGGCTTTGTTAAGGCATTAAGCGCTATATAAGAACGACATATTATTATTATATATCATAGGCCAAATTAAGAGTTCCATCTCAAAGAATTACATTAAGGAATAGAAATATGACCCTGAAAAATTATATATTTTCTACTTTCCGCAGGCTCTCAAAACAAAAATGTGTGAAAATCGGGCAATTATGAAGATGCACGGTTGACGGTCTCCTTGGTGTTTGTAAATTGGCCTTTGTGAATCTGTACTTATTATCATACAATACTCACCGCAGATCATAACTGTGAGAAAATATATGCTAAACAGCTCATTGTATTATTATTATTCTTCGATATTGCACTCGGTCGCTGGGCAAACGGTTTAGCCATCCGAGTATAACTTGTCTAATTAGGCCATATCCCTACAGGATAATTTACTGACAGAAGGTAGACCTAGACCTATGTATAAATAATTAATGAAGCCAGGAAAAATATTAGTTTTCTAAAATAAACGAGGCAAAACTATGAAAGCTTGAAAAATACACCGCGTTCGATAGTGAAAACAGTACAGTTTTGCGGATTGGAGACACGAAGATGTAAACAGATAGACCAAAGTTAAGAACATGTAATTTATGGAAAGGTAAAGTAGATGATCAAAAAACAAAACAATGAAACCGAAACGCATCGAAATAGAAAAAGAAGTGGAGAAAAAAAATAGTCAAACGAATTGCATGACTAGAATAATAACATTAACACCATCTGACCAGCAAATATCAATAATAATCAGCCTATTTGCATACATTAATAATAATAACGACAATGACAGTAATAATGACAATAATAATGATGATAATAATATTAATAATAATAATAATAATAATAATAATAATGAGTACAGTGATATATATACATCTAGGTTTAGGTCTAATGTTATAAGGAAGTAAATGTTTCTAAACTTATCCAAACGAAACGAAATATGAATTATATGTTTTTGTTTTATAGATAAATGAACGACATCAATCATTGTGAAGTGTAGTGCTGAGCACAGTGTATTTCTAAACTTCTATGTTATGAGAAGACCTTCACAACTTGTCAATGTAATACTAAACGGAAGTAATAATAACACGTTGTGCTTCGGAGTTGCAAATGTTTGTCAATTAACATAAGCGATGATAATCAACATAAGCGATATTTTTTAGTATAGATAAGCACACAATCCGCTCCATAAGCCAACATCGTTGTTTCCTCTTGAGTGGTCAGACGTCTGACCCAAGCGGTTGGTGTGATGTTCATTCAAATGAAATCGTGTTTTAATGTGGTAAAATATTGCGAGTCTACTTATTAACATATTTCAGTAAATAATATTATTAAACTAGTATTTGCCATTTATTTCATTATGATGGAGGAGGACGGTGACGCCTTCGCCGTTGATCCAGGAGTTTTACAGCGTTGATGATGATGGTGATAATGGTAATGATGATGATGGTGATGAAGATGGTGGTGGTGATGGTGATAATGGTAATGATGATGATGGCGATAATGGTAATGATGATGATGGTGATAATTGTAATGATGCATGATGATAATGGTAATGATGATTGTGATAATGGTAAAGATGATGATTGTGATAATGGTAATGATGATGATAGTGATAATGGTAATGATGATGATGGTGATAATGGTGGTGGTGATGAAGATGGTGATAATGGTAAAGATGATGATTGTGATAATGGTAATGATGATGATTGTGATAATGGTAATGATGATGATGGTGATAATGGTGGTGGTGATGAAGATGGTGATAATGGTAAAGATGAAGATGGTGATAATTTTGGTGGTGATGAAGATGGTGATAATGGTAAAGATGGTGATGATGGTGGTGATAATGGTAATGATGATGATGGTGATAATGGTAATGATGATGATGGTGATAATTGTAATGATGATGATGGTGATAATGGTAAAGATGATGATAGTGATAATGGTAATGATGACGATAGTGATAATGGTAATGATGATGATGATGGTGATAATGGCAATGATGATGATGTTGAGAATATTTCATATGATGATGATGTTGGTTAATGCTGATGATTATAATAATTATAACGATGATGATGACGACGCCGCCGACGATAATGATTTTTTTCCTAATTTAAAACATCTTTATACAGGATAACATTTCAGAATAAACTGTTTTTTAAATGGTCCTGTATTTGACCAAATAAATAATTGATTAAAAAAAATACAAGAAAAATTACCAATCAAAACAAATACAGAGCAAGGTCTAAGCATTAAAATACATCCATCCATAAAAAAGGTTTTTTTTATATTGCAAATTAAAACTATTTATATCAGTTGATTCTTGAATAAAAAATGGTATATTATTCCAAACTTTAGCTCCAGCAATTTTAAAAGAACTTTCCATAGCGCTGCAGTTTGGAACTGGTGGTATAACATACCCATAACATTTAGTGAGTTAGACCTTCTGATTAAGTATGGTTCGTCTTTATTATAAACAGTTCTTGAACGTCCATGGGCATCACTCTCTCTATCATTTTTTGCTTCATTTGATCCTGTCTCTTATACACATCTAGATGTGTATAAGAGACAGGCCTTGAAGATATTGACGATGATGATTATGATGATGATGATACGATAGTGGTGATGATGACGATAGTCGGAATGGTGATGTGGATTAGGATGTGATGTACTGTAACGATTATTAGGATGATGATGTGTTGGTGATATAGGCCTTTGAAAAGTAGATATAGGCCTATATCTGCTTGGCTATACCATCCTGGATATTACATTTTAAAACAATATGGTACTGACCTTCATTGTAATTATGATGATACATAATAGGTTAAATATTCTTAATAGAATCTACTTTCCAACGTGTCTTCAATATGTCTGACAATAAACAAAATGTGGGCCCCATGTATTACTTCATCATCCAACGCATCATAGAAAACAAGGTTCATTACTGCATGGCCTCATATATTTATTGAAACATGGTGCAAATGTTACCTAGTAGTCTAAATGATTTATTTAATGCAAGGTGACAGTGCTTAAAAAATGTCATAAATTTGATTAGTGAGCCTAAATAAGTGGTTGTTAACCTTATAATTACGACATCCCAATTAGTTAAACTCCACCTTACTCGTTGCATTTGTGAATAGCGAAAAATAAAGTTTTCAGTGTACATCTGACAAGTATGCCTAGGTAGGCATGCATGACTTTGGTTACCGTATTATAGTCACGCTTTGCTCGCTTTATATAATTCTCACAGATTTATGAATACGGTACATCTGGTTACATAAACATCTTGTATAATAGGCCTCCTATGCCCTTAATCTTTGCATAGGGCAAAGATTAAGGGCATAGAAAATCATGTGTAATGATTTTCTGTTTGCAGAAAATCATGTGTAATTCTGAATGCTATAGGTAGAACCCTGATGGATTAATGGATGCCCAAATAGGTGTAGAGAGATGGACGGATTTGTCGTTGATATAATAATAGATATGCCTAGATGTGTCACCGACAATGATGCGTCATTGACTTAAACTTTATGTATAATCCGTATCTTCATTAGTCATGGAGAAAAATTATATACAGTATAATATCAATATCATATTTTTTTTCTTAGGCTTACAGCACTGCTGACAGTAATTTAGCATCACACAACCGAGGAGTAGCATAAGTAAATATTAACCAGAGAAATTCCTAACGGTTAAACTGTGTTGTCCTAAACCAAAACATCTACCTTTTCCTTAGCTAATCTTAAATATTGTTTCGAGTGTTTGAAGCCAAAACGAATTCTAGCCTACCTAGCCCCTAGGGTTTCTCTGCGATCGATTGTTGATTAATTCTAGCTAACCAAACGCGTGATTTCTACCTCTGCCGTGCATAATAACTCTACGCAATCAGCGACTATTTACCATATAAGGTGGTGTACCAACTCGACTACTAACTACTTGGCTATACAAAATTATAATTATACACATTCGTCGATGTATAGTATGATCACGAGTAAACTATCCTAAAACCCCAAATTATAACGACATATTTTAATAGTAGTACCGTATAGAACGAATTATCGTAAATTATCTCGCCTAGTAGTAAACAAGCGTTTAGAGATGTGAGGGCGTGGCAATACGAATGTGTTCAATTTAAGTGTAATAGATTGTAACGAATATGAAACGATCGACGTACTTAAAAATATTTCTGATGTTTTTTATTTATTCTAACACAACAATAAAGTACTCAACAGATAAGGCAATGGATAGAGGAAACACTTTAGACTACGTTGGCGAGACAGCAATATAATAATATTGATAATACTGACTGAAGTGATACGGTATAGGTAAGTGATACGATAATATTGATGGTGGTAATGACGATGCCGATGAAGATAACGACAACCTAAATGATGATGATGATGATGATGATGATGATGATGAAGATGATGATGACGGTAATGATAAAGGTAATGATGATAATGGTGGTAATATTGGTGAAGATAATAATTACTGTGACGACTAAAATTAAGATAATTTTAGGGAAGATGATGATGAAAATAATAATTGTCTGTAAAACACGATGTGCCAATATGTCATTTGTTTGTTTTACTATTATCTGAGAATTTTAATTACTTAAAAAGGAGCAAGTAGACGCCAAAAAGACAATACGATTCATCATTGTCGTATTCACAGTTGCATATGACATGCGACTCAGTTGCTGATAATTTAACACGATATCATAATAATATTCTCTCATCAAGAAATACCGTATGCTTGCAATCGAAAATGAAACTGAAAGTTGTGTCTAAATGCAAAGTATTATCAGGACGAGGATATAGCATTACAGGTATTTTTGAGATTTTATGTAATATTATGGATTATAGTCCAAATAGTATATACTGGATCACGTAGAAGTGACAAAATTCTTAAAGTGGTTCTCTCATGAGACGTCATAGTCGCGCGTACATTCACGCGTTTAGTCACGCGTCTATTGCAGCCAATCAAAGAATGTCCAGAGATCTGGATATTTTTTTTCTGTTAGAATGAGAGGATGAGTCTGATAATGATTTCCATATGACGTCCAGTGATGAGAAAAGTCGCTTTAAGATATCGATGAAATACGGCTCAATGGTGTCAACGAATGAACCTCTACAAATTAGCATATTCATTACAAGAAACTAATTGAAGAATATTCTCTTGCGATGATAGCGAGTACAGACATGTCCAACTACATGGATGAGATATCAGAGACAAGTCATTTTGTATAAAATTTAAATTACTAATATTTATGATTGTAAACAGACAGTGTTGCCAAAAATATATTTTTCATTTCTAAGTTAAAGCACAATATTATGAACTCTTCTGTTTGAGTTAATATATATATATATATATATATATATATATATATATATATATATATTCTTAATGTGCTTATCAACAATGGCGACAGGTCTCATAACACTGCGAAAATATTAAGAATAATAAAAAGATATTAAATATGTCGGTCACATTAGCACTTTACAAAATATTACATGTATGTTTATAAACGTTATGCGTTTAACATATCAAAAAAATATAATTAGTATGTTTGGGGATTCTTTGGAAGAAAACAAAAACGTATATACCATCTATTCAGATAATATTGTTGACATTCGATATCATTCGAATATCAGTACATATTATACCGTACCGTACTGTATATAGGATCTGTGATATAATTATCAGTTTGGCTTTTCATATGGTTGCTACTGCAAATAATAATTATGAACGTTTGGCGTTTCATATTCCTGATAATTCTTATAATTCTTTATTTGGAAGCTACACTTTTACAACAGTGGCACACGTAGAAAACGGTGCGTCCAAGAAAAATATAAGAAAACAAACAAAATCAAAACATGATAAATCAAAAGTAAAAGTAAAAATACTTGCTTCAAGGTCGCTATAGGCTTGTCCATCATTTGGAAAAGAAGGTTTTATTTCGAATACGTAATTGAGCAAATACGATGTAGGCACGGTGGTCAATATACGTACAGCAAAAAGTATTATCAGAAACGTTCCATTATACACGTACGCCATTGACATGTGCCCTATTTGTTGTATTGGTTATAAGAACAATTAATTATGACGATACAATAACGATTGGCTATTTAATATAATAATATATTTGATTAAACAACATAGGCCTATTATATTAATAATAAATACAACGATAACAAATAATAGCACATCGATTTGCATGGCGAATAAAAAAAATTATGTAGCCTTATATTCGGTTTACACGTGCACAGTTTACACGATAATTGAGTGAAAAATATTAAAAATGAAAAATACAAGACTATAAATAAAACGTAACTTAACAACATACGGTAACTTACACTAATAATTAGGCCATATATATTACAATACCTGCACATGTAGTAGTGCTTAATTGCAGTAGGCCTATTGTGACTGTATAATTATTAATTTTAATTGTTAGAAATTTTGTGGAACCCAGATACGAGTCTTATTAAACAGTTTACTAATATTTTTTTTAATCTGTTATGTATGTATAAGAAGGTATGTCAAAATATTTCAATAAAGGTGGGCGAGTCCTACAAAAGATAAAAAAATACCTGTACATGTAATACAAAACACAGAAAGGCCAAAAAATCAGTCATTATTATGTATGCATGTTGTGAATTACATTTTGAGTTCCGTTGTAGAACTATGTTGTCGAGGTTAAACGACGTTATTTTGCATGCATGATGCACAGCCTATATCGGCCTAAATATGTTATACTGTACATAATATACAATTATGATATTAATCAACTACATGACATCCAATTACATGCCCCGTCAATATTATTATGAAGCAAATTATTGGCTGCATATTGCATATTTGTGATTTATTGTTAACTTTAAGGCAGGGTTATGTATTGCATGACCTAATTATTAATACATCCACTACTAGTGGCCGCTGCAACCAGCCCATATAAAAGTAGGCCAATATATCTATTCTGAGGATCTTGTTTGGTCAGTAAACAAAATCATAAAATAATACGGGAATAAGAGCTATACCAGTCCATCTATCATCCGCCTGAAAGCAACCTTTGATTTTTTTTTTCTTCTTAAGATTCTTTTTTTTTTTCGTGACCTTAACCGAATAGGAAAGGTCTTATAGGAAGTGATCAAACAAGTGCGTGTACAAATTAACATTATTTTGTAACCTCGTGAGAATCCAAAATCAAGGGACCAGTTATCAGAATGACCTTCCAGTCGCCAATTAGTCGACTTTTCCCGAAAATCTTATTACCGATATCGTCTCGGAAATTGACGACTGGACGGGATACTATTTTATCACTTGTTTTGTGTGCAGTACCGGTACGTATTTAAAACGAAACGATACTTCACGTCTTAAATAATATTTTTTGTAGAGTGACAAATGTTGAGATGTCTCATTAAGTTTTATATATAATTCACATAACCTTACAATCATAAGGTCAGCAAACACTTGGAGTGCCGACTTACCGTATCTGAAGTCGCACCTATCAAGATGTAGTGAGTCAACCCAGCATTTTTCATCATTCCACCCACTTTACTGTTATAATTATATTCCTATATGTTACCGGTAGCATTCCACCCACTTTACTGTTATAATTATATTCCTATATGTTACCGGTACTACCTTAAAGGTACAACATAAATTAGATCCATTTCCCAGAAGAAAAAATGTTTTAGGTTACACAAACATGCCCAAATTAACAGACTTTAACTTCTAGAAACCAATTCAGGAATTTTCATGGGCATAATGTAGATTATCCAGATTGGCTGGGAATTCAGGCCTTTGAAGAAAATGGTTAAATCAGCGATTCAATTGGTAATTGTTATCCTGTTTGATCCTACTTTTAAATGAGAAATTAAATTTGGTGTATAAAGTATTTTTTGAAAAGTATCTGCATACATAGAATTGAAGTTGTCATCTAAAAATAGGATCAAATACCGTAGTAGGTTATCAACATATAATCTGACAGTTCAAAACAATTGAGTTTATGGTGAATGATATATGAGACTATCAAATACTGTAGGTCTTAATTTCACTATAGGGTACGGGGGGGGGGGGCTGCAAGGCTCCGGTCAAGGTTCAGAGGCAAAGGCTTTCTGGGTCCCAGTAAAACACTGTTTCACTTATAAAGCACATGGATTTGCATGGCGAATAAAAAATGATGTAGCCACTGTTTCACTTATAAATCAATTTTGGTCAATAATTCACTTTAGGGATACAAATTAGGCCTATCTCAATTACTGAGGGGATCGGTTTAAATTATTTTCACAATATTACATCCAAAAAGACCTACTGCTATATACCGTATCTATCGTTCGCGTTTATCATCTTAAAAACAGACAACGCTATCTTATAATGGTACACTAAGTATCAAATATCTTATTGTTGGACTCGTGTGGAGTGACTGACGCAGTATAGGGTGTTGAATTTTCCATCCTGTGCAAGTTCACAACTGTGTCTGGCCCTACGGTATATATTTTAGTTACACGTGCCCCTGTACGCCTAATAATTATGCAAATACCATAGCTCTGCTTACTAGTTGTTTTAATGATTATCCTTGTGTTAAGCAATAAATATTATTGATCTATCTAACCTTTGAATTTGGCCATATATTTATATTATGAATTTGTAAGAAAGCAATTAGTCTGAAATGGCAACATACTGTACTACGGAACTAAAAAGAAAAACATGGTAAGATCATTATACAAATATAAAGGAACTAATAGATAGTGATGGGTATCACGTGGCGAATCTTGAATTCTGAAACGCTCTATAACATTTGGTATGAGCTCTCTGGGTTGGCGGGAAGTAAAGCCAATCCCCAATTGTGTTATCTTCCTTCCGGGAAATAGCAGAGGTCGCAGATACTACGCTGCAATCTGCCTTGCTGGCAAAACCGCCTATTTCAAGCCTTCGACATAAACTTGTTTACCAGAAAAAAAACATGCTGGTTCTGGCAATTTTCCAGATACCCATCGTGACAATACAATTGGCTCGACATTAAAACATAAACCGAAGACAAAATCCCAGGCAACATGAGCAGTTTTTAGCCATTTACTTGTTAAACACGAAGCTGGCCCACTAATTGGAGTCCGAACCCCAGAGAACCACCCCACATTTTCAGGTCCCAAAGCTGGTCCCTAACTGCATGGCGAACTGTACTATAGAGTACAGTATTTTTACGACGACCAAGAGTGTAGTCGATGTTTCTATATTTTTAAAAGGCCCCTTTGGCGTTCCATATTGTGATACGTGCGTGCGACAGACACTACCCCAAAGAGTATAACATTATCCTTGGTTGTGTAGCCCCCCCCCCCCCTTAAACCTTTAAATGGCGAATAGCAGCGAATTAGGTCAATGATGGACTTTCACGTTCTCTGATCCGATCACGTGCCAAATACAACGGCTTGTCTGCAGATCAACATGTATTCCACGACCATATTATTTGGACCAGATTAACCTAATAATAAAAGGCAGAGTCGTTGTATATAGGCCTACATCACTTACGTTGCATATTAAAAGTAGGCTTATATCATTTCCTGAACATAAGATCCGATCATACACAAAATCTGCAAAGTATTTGGATTACAGATGATGCTCAAGGTACTTGGTGTTTATGGTCCCTATAATCTCAGTCCTGCTACATTCTAGCCCTAAACTTAATACACATACAGGCCTAAAAGTGGCAGGCCACGAGCCTCGACCTGGGCCAAAGGCAATGCTAGTAGTTTGACTGTATCATGATTGTTTTGATGATGTCAATAGAAGTTACTTATTTTGTTTATAGTGTTGTTCTGACAGCTAATTATTTGACTGGTGATGCAAGGTTGTGAAAATAAATGTAGGCCTACTACCCATCTTGTAGAGATAGTATATCCCAAAACTCGGGTGTGTTGCTTCTCTAATAAAGGAATTTCCAAGGAATGTACGCTCAGCATAGGCCTAAGTATCAAGTTGTATCACTCATCTGCACCGTGGAGAAAGTAAATCGCCTGTAGTACTCAATGCCTGCAAATTCTTGGCGTTTTGGTTTTAAAGTGGCTTTCCTTCCCACGCCGATTCTGAAAGTCGACATCGTCGGGGTCATTATTCCCATATATACGCCTTATATAATTTATGAGCAAGTGCAATGCCAATGGGTAGGCCTATGGGATTCTGTCTAAATAACCAACTTTGTATACATCATTACAATTAAATATGCATATCTGGATGTATATTTGATGAATGATCGACTCTGTAAAGTACAATGACCGGATACAAGCGCTTACCGCATTAGTAATGTACAAGAAACTGTTCTGGCACAGATTATACTGTGAAAATTCCGTGCTGCATGGGTTCAATACAGTAGGCCCATGCCTATATTTTGGTAGGCCTAGATGCTTATTAAAAGCAAGCACCTATTTGTATAAGGGCCTATGGTTTTTGAACTACGGGGTAAGCCGACGTTTTTGGTGGTAGACACCTGTTAGCTTACTCTCAGTCACTGGAGTTCAAATTCTTCCTTAGGGCTACGGTATTCTATAAATCATATTTATTTTAGCCTCCAGTTTTTGTATTTTGAAATCCATAAAAAGAACTCATTTCATTCTAATTCAATAGTAAAATACAGCATTTGCACAGTAATAATACCGCCAGCCTTTATTAAAATTATGAAAATATACCTATAAATTATGATATTGTCACTATTAATATCATCAAGTGTCATAATTGAGATTTACTAATGACATGTGGCAGATAGAGTAAACAAGAGGTTGGAAAATAGTCACAAGTAGCACTTATGACGCCCCTCCCTCTCTCATGCTTTTAAAACAACACGATTACAACAGCACTGATAACGTTCTAAACAGTACCGTACTGGCACGCGCCTACCAGCATGGGGTAAACCACAATTGGCTGTCAGAAATTATCTAGATACATGTTGCCTTGTCGCGTGGCTAATTAGCTCTCTTTCACGTTAACAAATAACGTAGTACATTACTGTAGTAGTAGCATGGAGGTATAGCAATTCCCTGGTAGTAGTAAGTACGACCACTTAAAGATTCACAAGTGATGTTAGTAATAATAGGAGACTTCAAACAAGAGTGCTGTATACTATGATGCGATAGACACATTAAACTGTTCTGCATATTAATAATATTACTATGCCTAAATAGTAGTAATAATCTTTATTATTGTACAAAAAGGCAAAATCGTAATGTAAACCGATTCCATAATTATTATTAAACGCAAAATTTCCTTACACCAATGAAACTTTACACAACCTTAATACTTAAATTTAAAAAGTATAGGGGAACAATCTCAAGGAGTACCGGTAGCGTATTTCCCTTCTTTTCATATCGTGTTTAAATTAAAATCATGGACCTATAGGTCCATGTTTAAATATATAATTTGTTTCACGTTGTCTGAGTGCATGTGACCTTGATTAAACGGGCAATGGACAGACTACGATTAACAAAACAGAAAAGTATCGATACTTCCCATCAGGCTGGCTAGGTACCGGTACTTAAAAAAAACTTAATTTTTTTTTGAAAGGATAAACAAATTTTATTGCCAGTTACCTGATGGATAGGACTAAATAATACGGTATAATTCCTATTTTCTTTACAAAAGAGCTTACATCAACGAACCGGAAATCAATTTAGGGATTTCCATAGTGAAAAAGTAGGTAAATCTTTATTAATACACGAGTAATTCAATTGAATGAATTTTGAAAGGTTTTTCAGACTAAACCAGTGATCTTTAAGCGATTTTAAAGGCAGAGAATTCGTAGACAAACACATGATGCGGAAAATAACGCGAATTTGCGCCGCACTGGGAGCCAACGTAGCAGTGAACTAACACACTTGCTCAAGACGTTAGGCATACACACGGAGATTCTCATATCAACATAATCAGTCCAGATGCCAAATTGCAATTTTTAGAAACAATAAAGCTGATACAGTGGTTAATTTGTTTACGTGAATGTTTATACGACAAATCAATTACACGTCAATCTCTGAGGAAATAATAATTTATTATGGATGACATAATAACACGTAATAGACGTAATAACAGGCTGATGATGGTTGAATGTTGACGATGTTGATGGTGGTGATGAAGAAATGATGAGTAACAGGTCCGATTGGGGCCAGTAGCCAGAAGGTCATTCAACTCATGAGAATCACCTTTTTCAATCAAGGAATGTTCACTGGTTAAAATTTAGAAATAACGCCCACAACATGAATGCCGATATACAAATATTTAAAATTTAAAAGACATGGGTCTAGGCCCCATGGTTAACTTTCTTGGGATCATTTCATTTCATTAGGCACGAACGCCGAGGATATGCCAATCAGAGAACTTAATCACTATCCAATGTGGCATATCCATTAAATGATCAACTATAACACGAAGAAATAAATTCAATCAGTCAAGTTTTAAAAAGTTCCGTTTCTAGAGTTATTGACTACGGTACACTATGATTCGACAAACGTGTGGCTTATCAGTAGGCCTATCACAGGGATTTAGGCCCAGTGCAACTTCCTCCTCTGGACCGAAAGGGGCCAAATATCTGTGAATGTTGATGCTTTTGACATTAAAGATGATTAATAATGGAAATATTAATAATCTAACTGATGTTGATAGAAAATGATATTCAATGATGTTGTAAATACTATGAGACTGACCTTTGACAAATCTAGTTTACTACGGTACTGAAGCTTTGATTCTTAGTATTAGGCCTATATTTTAAAATGATGCATTAGACTTACGGAGGTCGAGAATTAAAGGCGATGCTCATGATTATGTGGATGATGACGATAATAATATTGAATGATTAATGGTAATGATATAGAAAATGACTGACGTAATGATGACGATAAACTATTGGCAGCATTGTGTCATGGTCCATTCATTCAAAAAATGTAACCACGGCAACTAACGGACCGTATTCTACTGCAAATAATAAAGATGGAGGAATACGATAATGAAGCGAAGAGGGAGGAAGAGCTTCCATGCTAAATATCCATTATGGAGATGGCTGTAAATGTCAGGAGTCGAAATTAAATTAACGTTATTAACGCTCAGTTGCAACATACACAGCGATTCTTCTAGAGGTGTGATTAATACACGACAAAAGATGTGAAAACCACATTGAAACAGAATCAATCCTGAAGGAGATTATAAAGAAGAATTTTAACTACTGGACCTACACTTGCCCGTTCTATATTGGTTGATAATCGATGCTAAACTTCTCAGAATTAGTTCAGGTTACGAAAACATCATTTTTTTTCTCCTCCAGTGGGAGGATACGTTCTTGAAAACCTTAACTTGACCCTATGGATTTAAGTGACTAGAAATTGAATTTAGCGACAACATTAACCCGGAGTAGGGCGCTGAGGTATCGGAGCAAAAGCATCGTCTTTCACTGATTATGAGCTATGCTCCTGGCATTAATTGATAAACACTTCAGTCTGTTTTCTTCGATATACATTAATTATTATTGCTCGTCAACGTCATAGTACATTAGCTTGGTGTTGAAGACGATTAAGACAAGAATTACTAACAACTAAAATACAGACGTTGTCATCAGCTATTTCAATTATAAAAAAGAAAATTCCTTTTAATCGACCTTTAATTAAGCCAAACTAAACAAAACGTGTGTCTGGTTGCATGGGCTTTTCTCTCTCTCTCTCTCTCTCCACCATCATGGGCACACCACACAATATTTTTCCCCATTTGCAAGACCTTGTATAGGCCTATGGTACTCTGCTTAGATTTTCTGCAGTTTTAAGTTTAGTGAAAGGTAAAAAAGGGCTCAAAGATGTAAGAAGGGAACGACAATAGCCTCCACACTATCAAGATTCTGTAAAATTCGCTGCGCATACAGCCTGAGGATGATATGACATCATCATAGCCATATATGGCTGTGATAGGCATATGACATCATCATGCCAATATATACCTATGGGGCAAATACAAATTGTCACAGAAAATTTGACAGTGGACAGAGCATTATATAGACAGTTTATAGACAGTGTCCTTTCCAGGTCAAGTGATACTCCAGGCGTTCTTTGTTTACAACGACCTGGCTAAATGCATTTAATAATACAGTATAAAAATTCCCTTTGTTATCTTGAATTTTGACATAAAATGATAATTGTCGCTACGGTATAGTAATAAATAATAGGCCTTCCACAAAATAAAAAAGTCGATGAATAAAAAAACGCATTCGTTACGAATCGCAGCAGCTGTCCAGCAGGATAAAACACCCAAGAAAACAAAGATGAGGTCATAGAAAAAGAATAGATCCATATACAAACGTATTTAAATTTTTCGCGGGTTTTTCTTGAAAGCTGGTCGACTAAATCGTATCTTACGTCTACAGTTCATTCTTTTTCAATCTGAACATCGGTGCATGGTTTTGCAATTATTTGTCCGTGCCATTTATTTGACCGTGCATTATGGAAAGCAATCTACTTTCAATGCTATACTGATCAATGCAATGCGCAAGGTACACGCAAGTCGGTATCACGTCGCATCAGGCTGCTCGGAAGCCTTTGTTCTCAACAAACGAATTTGAATTACTTCTCTCATTAGAAGGGAAGAGTTAACGATAAATGGTCTCTTCGCTTTTCTCATTTGTTGCCATGGAAACATGTGGTAGCATGTATTTTACATGGTTAAGACAGTAATCATCATATGAAGGATTACGTATAATATCTTGAGATAAAATTAAGTATAGAAATTAATCATGTTAAATAGGCACTTATATATGTAAATAAAGATTAGGTCCGAAAGCAAACATTATAACAATGCATAACTTCAGAGTAGGGCCTCTTTTTATGGAACATCTGTTTATTTATGATTTTACTTGTCTCTCTGAATAATGTAATTATATGATACATAAATACTAGGATAGTAAATTTTAATAGTATGTATCATTTTTAATCTGGTATTATTATTAAAGGACTACCGGTATAGCTTGTTATTTTCATGGGTAAATTGCTATAGACCTAATATTTTATTAGGTACCGTAACGTAAATTTATTGATTAATTATAATCTGTATAATTCCAGCGTTAACAGAAAAACAACGAACTTAAAATTATGCCAAGTTTCACTGAAAAGATGTGAATAATGAGGATAATAAAACGTTAAACATATTTGCCAAAATCTGAATAAAGGATATTGATGCCGTAATAATATGGCGAAATAGATCATGAAACGATTCAATAAATATAAGAAAATAAAAGAATTGACCGTTCCTAAGGTCCGTCCCTTGTACATTGTTTTATATCTCACACGTATAATTATTTGCGGGACAAGCGCGTGTTATTGGCTCTATTCCGATTGGTCAGCTGGGAAGTTTGACTACGGCAAGGTCCATAACAGAAGATCGTGAACCTCTTGATGACAACAATTCCAAAGACTACAGCTGATGATAAAGGATACAAGGTTATTGTTGTCCTACAAAGCATCTACACGCGAACACCTTCCAAGCTCCTTCGGGTTGACAATCGTAAGCGTGTAACGAACTGTTTGTACAATAATAAAATACAGTTTCATATTCAAGTGTCGGTTTCAGTACGTCAAATTGGAAAATTTATGTTCATAATTGTATATTGAGGTACCACATGAGGGAACAATAACGTATCTAATATTATTGTTTATAATTTACTATCTTGTGATATTCGAATTGCAATTTAAAATTCTTCGAATTACCATATTGTATTTGACACCTACAAAATGCCTCTGCTTAATTCACCGACCACTATAATAAATTATTATTTTTTGACACAGTTCGTCCGGAATTATAAATCTATCAGGAACATTAAATTATGGATGTTATCAGAGCACACAGTATGTCTGTCACTAACGGTAATGTGCCTACTACCAGGCAATAAAGGCAGCCAAACAGATAGATACCGGTATGCCTTAAAGTATCATCATTGAAAACATTATTTTAGGCCTATTTCATAAATCAAAATCGACGTTAACCGTATATTAACAAAGGATGATCCATAAAATATGTTGAATATTTTGTACTGTGCCGTAAATGTGGAATTTTTTTTTTCGTGACATCAAACACAGTGTGGTCTGTTCCAATTTATTGAACCAAAATATCTTCAATTGGAAGACGAGCAGTACTAAATAGACTTCATAATAGACTAAATAGTACTTCAACAATTTTATTGTAATTTTCTAAACCATTATTGTTAAAGGACTATCGTAATTTGCATTAACTACAGTATTATTAACACTGTTTACAATTTGTATGTACAGTATATGTATGTGTGTGCAGGTATGTAGGTGTGTATGTATTGGTGAAAATGTATGTGTGTATGTATGTGTATATATATAGGCCTATATAT
>NW_022695941.1:352980-362055 GCF_011630105.1 Anneissia japonica | reverse complement strand
TTACATTTTGTAAAAGTTGTTATTTTGGATGCACCGTTAGGTATTGTCAGTGCCGCTGTTTCAAAAGTGCTATCCAATAAATATCTATCTAGACCTAAATTGAATTCCTCAATCAACACAAAGACGTTTTGGCATCTGTCGATTCAGAGGAAGTACGTATTATAAAAATCACAAACGACCGCCTATGGAACACTGTATAGTAATACTGATTGAGTATAGAGTAGCCTCAGTATAACAAGTCTTTGTGTTTGAGTCTAATCCTTTTTCCAAACACAACATGTACTTTGTTACAAAAGTTGAATTGAAATAATAAATGAGATGTAATACCGTTAAGGAAATAACGGGACTTGGAAGAAAAATGTACAGTATTGCCAAACATGGCGCACATAGTTATATTATACTTCGACGGTGTAATCCCAAAGTCACATGAAGAACCATACTGACGGGAAGTTATGTCATTTTGGCATTGTTTGTACTTGTTCTGTGTACACACGTGGTTGAGTAATAATCACTCACTCGTGGTATCATCCGTCATTTTGGCTCGATATGCTGTAGACCTAAGCCTATGCCTATAATTGCTTATAATTTCCTGATTTGAGAAACTCAGGGAAAATGTATAAACACACGACAGATGGACGAATTAAGTGGATTTAGATGAAGGAGGGTCGACGTAATGAGGTCAATAATAATAATAATAATAATAATCTGAGAACGATTAATAATAATAATAATAATAACTTTATTGAATCGTACACTATATCAGTGGCACACACCATCAAGTGGTGCGTTCACAATAAAAACATTCAAACAACACAGTACATTCGTACCGGTACACTAAAACACAGTATAGTATAAACACGTAGGCCTACAATACAAGAAAAACAGTAAAATGACAATTATTTAAGTTCAATATTTGAATGTTAAGAAACAACGGTTTAAATGAGGAAAAGAGTCTTGTATATTATTTATATTTATACCGCTTCAGTATAGTCTGATACAAAATATAATATAATATAATATAATATAATATAATATAATATTATATATATATATATATATATATATATATATCCATATTTTACAAAACGTAATAAATTCAGTTTATTCCCAATTAAACTCAAAATGATACGATCCCTAAATTTATGATACTTTGAAATTATGGCTTTGGGGACAGTCATGAAAGTTTTCAACGAATAAAAACAAAAAGCGCATGCGTTAAGAAGCAAAGGTTTCATATAACGAACAATCGTCTATATTCTACCGGTAGGCTTACTGTCTTTGTAAAAGCTGAAATACCGTAAATCTAAAAGAATACAAATTACAAAATTGAATTGAAAATTTATAAAACACAGTACGAAACAATTAGTTTTCAAATTCGCACATTCGTGCTTCGTACGAATCATTGATTAGTTGGGGAAAAGGGGGCGGCCGGGCCTTTGGGTTCTGTAAGTGTAAATTGACAGGAATAGCCTGTATTTTCCCCGTAATCATCGATTTAGCCATATAATAAGCTAATAATAGGCCTACTTAATATACGGTAAGCAAATTAAAATACTTATTTAATTTTCAGAAATGTTACTTTAGCTCATAATAACAATTAGCAGGACATATTATCAATGCCCACCTCCCTCGGTATACGGTATTGATATTCATAGGAAAAGATGAACAACGGCATAAAAACTACATAAAACATGCTATTAGGTTTAAATGTTTATGAGGCCTATTTATGGAGAAAAAAAGATGCCGAAATACGTCATTTTTTGGTCACAGCAGCCATAAAGCCCTCCCGTAGGCTATGAGGATAGGCCTATTGACATTTTATGAAAATTATATTTTTATTTTCCTCATAAATCGAATGGTAGCGGTACCAGCTATACCGGGAATCAGTGTGATCTTTCTTGTAATTAACATTAATTACCGTACGCCCTAGAACAAAATATCGTGACCCTAAACGTAGAGAATTAATTGTGAGGCACTAAAAGAAAGTTTAAGGACCAGTGTTCTATCGTATTCTTTTTCAATTTCGCTTGCTGTTTGTACCATATTTATGGCCCATTAAAACAAGGGTCTATTTAAGATTAGGTGCTTGGAAATTGCTTGGTGTTGCTCTAAAAAGGGCAAGCATGGGTGTATGCAAGGGGCGGTCGGGAAGGTCCACAATTTTTTCCAAAGACATGTTTTTCTAGGGTCTTTTGGCAATGACATAAATGAAAAAGCATTGAGGTACCAGCAATGACTCCAAAGACCTTGCCAATTGCATGACCTATCTATCTATCTCAATTCTGAATCTGAGCCTGCCATCCGCTTCAAGCAAATTGTATTGACATTTTAATCACATCTTGCTGTTATTTCATTGTGAAAAGGTCCAAAAATTATGATCACGACCCACCCAGAAAAAATCCTGGATACACCCCTGGCAAGTAATGGTAAACGAAATTTTCCCATTACGTTCACCCCTGTTTTTTATCATGCGACAATTAACACCACAGCATTTCTCTCAGATGAGACGTATGTGATTATCATGTGAAAGTTGTTAATATCATTCACGTGTTCCTATTACAACAGTGCTAAAATCATTTCATAATAATATACGTTCACATTATGAAGCATGACACTACTCAATCGGGCACAGCTTCCAGGTCATGTGAAAATGCGTGTGAAAACGATTTTGCATGAAACATCTCTTCTTATATAATTCGTTAGGCAGACTTACCAAACTAAATACCTTGTGCAGAACTATGCGTTGGAATGCTCACATCATGCTCAAAGGCTTTTTAATAAGTAACGTCTGATTTTCAATAAGTTAAAGACTTTACCAAAATATGTTTGACCTGAAATTTGGCGTTCGCAACCTATGTGAACATTTAAAAGTGGACAGGCCTGTTATTAATGAATGGATAAGCTATTGGGCCTAAACATATCAGGCCGTTTAAAAAGTGCATCAAGATTTTAAATAAAATTAATTATTAATAATTAATTATTATTAATAATTATTAATTGTTTCGTCTGGTATTTTAACTTCAAACATTCTATTTTTCGATTGATGGACCATGGGGATCCACGCGAAAGACACGTTTATTATATGACGACGTAACTGCGTTCTGGATGAACGCTGTTTGTTATTGATAAAGACAAGTATTAGGCCTAGTATCCGGAAACAGGTCCGGAAGATATAAATACACTTGCGGATACGTGCAGGTAGGTGTAGCCTACCTGTAGACATGGGATACAGTTTCGGACATCAGGTGTTACCAGTAAAAACGACGAGCAGGACAGAGATGTGGTAATTATACTGCATTCAGTTTGTAGTATACAATACATACTGTGGAATAGCCTACTTAATTTGAATCCCAGTTTTTTTTGGTTTTTTTTTACAAGAACGTTTTCACACAGGTCGTGAAGTGCGTCCAACATATCCAAGGGTGACAGCGCGGCCGCAAAAAATCTTAAATTCTTATTGGATTAGGCAAGAATGTTATGAAAAAACTATTGATACGGGGAATTATTGGCAATGAAATTCACAGCCGACATCCAAGTCGCACGTCGCACGTGACCTTGGCTGTCAGATTTACCGTCGATCGTAGTAATTCGTTCGTCCATGTTTTTCTATGGGCGTTTTCTTCGCTGTTTAAAAGTTCAGAGTCTTGAAAATGTTATGACACAGAAGCGATCTACTTACAGCCTTCATTTATTCATTTTAATAATTCATAGTTATTGATCCCATGACATTTAGGTAGTTGGTTAAAACTTTTGAGTATTTTGAGAATTGCTTGACTTGCTACTTTCCATATTTTATCTAAATAAAAACCAAAAATCTGGTTTAAAAAAAAATCAAAAACAATTAGGCTACACGCATTCGATGACCTTTACATTGGCTAGGCACACACGAATTATCGACTGCTTACAAGGGGCTTTGAATTCCCCCTCTCAATCATAAAGGCTGAGTGACCAGGGACAAGAAACATTTTTTTTTTCATTTAAAAAGCGAGAATTTCAAAATATGAATTAAATTATTAATAATTTAAGTAGGACTATATTTATTTAATATTAAATGTCTCGTAAACAACTTTTAAATTAGGGCCTGCATTTAAAATTTAAATGATTAAATCAGCCAGAGAACGCCAGTGTTTAAATTTCATCTGACTTTAAATTTCAGGCGAATGTCATGCTTCCTGTTGTTGAACCGAATTAAGCCGAATAACAAATTGGAGAACAAGCATAATTACCTTAACATACATGCTAATTAAGTCTAAATTACTAACGGCATAATTAAGGACGAGCGATATGATAATATGTAACCTAAAGCATAGACAGCAGTGACAACATTAAGCACCAGTACCCCTGCTATGGTAAATACACACACCATAATTTATTAGGCCTCATATTAACGGAGTTTAGGGCTGTTATTAACTGTTTGAATCCATACAGGCAATACGTAATTATATGATAATTATGATCGACACTGGTCGGAGGCTACGTGATGAGCGTTCGGGTGCCATCATCAGAAACAGCGACTCGGTTCGTTATCAATGAACAACATGCAAGGGTGGGTGTGTGGGAGGATTCGGGATCCATAGTTCGTTCTAGCATGGAGCTATAAAATTCTAGGTATGAGGTATGAAAATGATACTACTGTACTAGATGTACTTTTGATGACGTTTTACGACCTTACGCAGAGGCACGTGGGTTACAGGGCGTAGACCGGAGGAAGGAAGTAGGTCCTAAATCTGTAGACATCTCTCTAATCTGTGGACTTTATTCATGTCTGCAACGCGAGTATCTATTAACAACTCGTTACCGTCCACATGGTGAAAAACGCTGGTCGACCAGTACGGCACCGTACATAATTTGAAAACAAGTCTCACAAGATGACCTCATTAATAAAATGACCTGTACCTGTGAGGTGTAGTGATTAAATAGAAAATGAGAAAAATAATGAACGACGTGAACATGAAATTAGCGGAGTTAAAGCCGTCAGAAAGTAGGTAATACTCTGGGGAGTTCGCGAACAAAGGAGAGTCTTTAGACTAGAGCCTGTACTCAGTAACCGGAAATATACATACAGCCGTACCCCGGATCGAGCAAAATGTCTTTGTTCGTGTCACTAATGGAGTTCACAATCAATCAGTCTACAAGCCTATTTCGATTTCACGGAATATAAAATATCAATAGAATCCGCCAATGCATGCCCATATTGCACAAACAAGAGAAAACGCCGCGAATACCAAGTCCCACCACTCCATTATTCATAATTGATAATTCGGACAATAGGCTATTATTCAATACGAAGAACGTCACCCATTCAAAAAATAATTTCTGTTTGTATTCTTGGGGAACCGACTAGCTTTAAATTACAATAGCGGACTACATGCTCCGACGATTACCGATGACAGTCCTTACAGTAAATCCAACAACATAACACACCAGCATAACTACACGTGCTCGGTTCACGAAATAACCCCATCTTGTCACTACCGACCGGTAAAGGCATAGGCCTACTGTTACATTAGTTTATTCCCACATTACATAAATATTATGCATAACGCATTCAATTGAGGCGAGAATAACACATCGAACGGCCTTTTACACGCCTGAGTCCAGTTTTCTTTGTGTAGAACGAAACTATCGAGTAATCAAGAAGTGGAGATGTAAGCAAGATCGATATTGTTCGAATTCCATGCGGACTTTCATTAGCATCTAATGCTTATTACCGTAGAATATTCAAAATTTAAATACCGTACATCCCATATTATAACAAACCATATAAATCAACACTGGTGAACATTTGACGTAAAATTTACCATAACTAAACATGCAATCTATATCCGAGATGTTGACGGGAGAAAAACCCCTTATTGTAGAGTCGACCCCACCCATTCCCAACTCACAGCTACGACAAATGTATATTTTCCAGGCGGCGATTGCGAAATGTTGCCAACCTTACTGCGCGGAACACGTGACTATCATCGCATTGCCCATCCCAGTTATCGATAAGTAGTTGTAAATTGAAATCTATCCTTTACATATTTTTCATAATTTTCCTTTAATGCATTCACTAAATTTAGGATAAAATTGAGATAACGATATACAAAAAATCTTGTAACGAAGTAATTTAACTTTTTGAGGAAATTTCATTGCTTTCCGTTAATGTTATGATAAACAGTCTCGAGTAAAAAAAATATACCCATTATAATTTACGGTGAAGCGTAGAGCGATGGATAAAAAAACCCCACAAAAACAGAGCATTCTTCTTTCATTAGTGTAATCAGACGTCATCTAATTAAGTTATAAAAATTACCATTTAGGAAGAAATTTCACGTGTGTACAATACGGTACGTTAAACAATTATAAGACTGCGTGTTTAATGACTTACCTTCACCAAAGACATTCCATTCTTTTCTGTTTTGTCCGTTCGCTTATAAAGAGTCAAGCCCTTGTGCTTATTTTTCATTTTTTCCCAGCCCTCTTCATTCGCATCAGCGTATGATAACAATTTTTCGAAATCTTCTTCGCCAATTGGGTTTTCTGTTGGTGCTTCTAACGGGTTTTCAGCCGGCGTTTCGTTTTGCTTATCGTCCGCGCCTTCTGCACCGGCAGCCTCACCGTCTGTTTTTGTCTCATCTGGCTTTTCTTCTTCTGTAGCTTTTGCCTCCGTACTTTCCCCATTTTCAACTGGTTTTTCTACTTCTTTTTGAACCTCTGGGGCAGGGGTAGATTCCTCTTTTTGTTGTTCCACAGCGGTATTACTTGTTTCGTCTGCCATTATTTCTTAGGGCGTGTACCGTACAGTGAAGATTCCGAGAGCTTGCTGCTTGTGCTTTTTAGCAAAATGTAATTGCAAATCATACGCATGCGCAGTCACGTTAGCCAGGGCCGCCTCTCTTAGCGAATAATATGGAAGCAGAGTATTTTTCCCAAGGGTCCTGCTTGTTTTGCAAATTGTTCTATCAATCCGCTGTTACTGCTTACTGCATAGTACAGTACTGTATCTAACTACGAGATATAGTTAATGCACTAGTTAACATATGATCGTATTGCATAACAACATTACCAGCGTGAGCATATTCACCATTAGTGTTAAAGGTAATGAATACATTAATATGGATGTTAAATAAATATCACGAGTAAATCGATGTGCCATTTATCAGTGCTTAACGCATTTCTGCTTCATTGTTTACTACTTTTTTTTTTGTAATTTCCTGCTACGTCATAGGGTAGCCCTATATACGACCATGATACGACCAATTTATTTGATTTCGGTTCGGTTGGTAAAATAAGTCGAAGCACTTTCATACTCATTGGAATGGGGGCGTTGCACCGGTTTTAAAAGGGGAATGGTTCTTATCAGCAATTGCAGTTGGGAGTGCCCTACCATACCAGTAGAAGACGATAAGCTTCACTACAATAACTATCAGATTGCATGCAATAAATTTTCATAACATGCTTATGCCTTTATCTCCACTCAACTCCCATCACATAATTTCTAGGCCTACTAATAGGCCTATGTCGTATAGCTCAAGTCTTTCAGAGAATGATAAAATTACATTAAATTCTGTTTATTTAATAATTTAAAATTCGCAGTTTTCCAGAAACGTACTAAATAAATCATAACATAAAAAATCCCCATCAGAAAATATGAAATAGTGTGCAATATATAATTTACGCGGCACTCACATGGTGAGCACCGAATCTTTAAAAACTCGCAATTTTTCTATAGGGCTTGAAAACTGAAAACAGCAAAAATAATTCACTATAACAGGTTTGACCACGGGCTCAATAGGTCATTAGCTGACATGAGTTTATGAGATCAAATGCGACAGTAAAGAGCGTCTAGCGCACGAATTCGCTACAGGATACGAGTAGTGCACAAGGTGGCCCAATCACAAGTATCGTAGGAACACCACGCACTGGTATGCTGCGCCAATGGTAGGGCTTGGCCTATATACTTTTTTATATACTGTAGACGCAGTAACTCGTTGGATAGGTGAAAAGCAATGTTTGCTTAAGGTTTCAAATGGAGTGGAGTTGAATAACTTAGTGGTTAAGATGGCTGCCTTCTAATCCCAGGGTCCTATTCAATTCCTGTCACAACAACAACATAACTAAAAACAACTCCACTCGCTAGGCTGTAGCAGTAACAATAAATTATGCCCATTTAATAAAACTTTTCTATTTAATTTTCTTTCGATTGTTTGTTTAGGCCTATTTGTTTTGAGAAAACAAACAAACAAACACACGCACGCACACACACACACACACACACACACCCCCACACACACACAAACATAGAGAGGTTACATCGTACTCAGCTGGCAATGAAATCGCTATTTTGATGGTTTGCTTTCTTTGTTTCTGGTTGACACACGGTAATGCAATTATTGTAATATAATAGTCCTAACGAACATAATTAGATTCAGTCATTAATGATAGACCTAGTCTGTGTTCATTTAGAAATCTGAACAATAAAATATATTTAAATTGCAGGTCTATACGGTATATGAAAGTTAGTTTTGTTAGGTTATGACTTGACCATTGGAAAATAATTTCCACGTCAATAATACGAGACACATAAATACTGTGTTTCTTATATTATTTTTTTTATTGCAAACGAAAGCAAAAGGGTTAAACCATTGATAGTGGTTGGCGTAATATATGTAAGGATTTCGTAATAAAAAGTTTGCAGTAAGTGAAAACTGAATTGTTTTTATTTGAGTCTATTGTATAAGTTGATAACCATTTGATCCCAATGAACAATTTAATTTTTCGGGAGGTTTCTTTTATGAGATATTACCGAGACCTAGACACTACCTCTTCAAATAATTATGTATTATGTGTTACATTTGTCGGGAAAAATTCCAGTGATGTCGTGTGCGTCTTTAACCATCGTTTAACAAAAATAATTTTGGGGTAAGCATAGCCTACTTGACTTGATAAGTATATGTGATTGGCATCGGTGGTATTCAATGGTTTCACAAGTTTGCTAGTAATTATTACTACCAGGAAGTTGTAGACTGCTTAATCCAACAATCTGATTTTGATACGCGTCTATGGCTCGAGTAGGTACAAAAAAAAAAA
>NW_022695941.1:329604-352972 GCF_011630105.1 Anneissia japonica | reverse complement strand
AAAAAAAAACAAAAAAAAAACAAAAAAAAAAAAAACAAAGAAATAAAGTGGATCGACTTGAGTTTGTTTACCTTATAAAATCATTTAAATGAAATTTACCACTGCATTATTGCGCCGTAGGTGAGTTGGAGAAAGTTGCTTCAAATAACAACTTGGCTCTCAACCACAACAACAATTTCCCAACTGAACTGAATCGATGGAATTTTGATGGAGGTACAGTAGGCCTACATTCCTGACTTTTCGCAAAGGTCAACATTTTACGATGGTCAAAGCAATTTCGTTGCCATGGTTAAGGCAAATTTATTACAAGAAGCGATTGGTTCCTGTGATGAAATCAGGCAGAACAACTGTAGATCATGAAACTGACCTTACTTTTTTGTGTTTGTTTGTTGTGAATTTCCTAAAACAAAACATAATTCACAGACATCTCTATCGTTTATAGTGTTGTCATACACACGCGCAATTAAAAGGGAGTGTCACCAGGTGTTGCTATAATGATGGATGAAGGTCTGACGAGAATCTCAATAGAGGCGGGTTTAAAGACGGACGTCGTAGGGGGCGTGATGTTTCAGGACCATGTTAAAATAATAAAATAGGCCTGAAATGCCCAATCCATTTCAAAACCAAGCAAAGAATTAGGCCTACCTTTTTTTAATGCAAAAATAGCCTTATCTAAAAACACTGGCAACCTAGTCTAACTAGACATACATTGGTCCAAACAATGATTGGCAACACGTAGCACAGAAGGAAATTTAAAAAACAGAAACATTTTATCGTCAGCATTTTATAGGGCTTGCTTAAAAAACATAAATAATTTCACAAAAGGTGTGCGGTGTCTTAGGGGCATCGTGCTTAATGTTGGGTCGAAAAACGCATAGCTTGTCAATCTTTTGCCGATTTGACATGATCTTATCTAAAGTCCCATTTTCATGTCAAAAGAAGTCTCGCAACCGTAAAAATAGTTTGCCCAAAGTTGAGTCGCACCATGGTTTGAGAACCAGGGGAAACAGTAGGCCTACACACATTTTCTATATGCTATTTTACTTGATTTAAATGATCTATCTACAGTTAGGCCTACTGCAATTTATTACCAATATACTATAAGCTAATCATTACGGTATCATGCACAGTATATAAATAATTCACATAATTCTGTGTTTGTAGAGTATGTGTCTGAAATTTAAATTTTAGGACCCTTTTGGAAAGTTTTGGCCATTTTGAGGATTTACAACGTAAGAGGGCGCTTATACACTAACATAACATTATTCTTCCGATTTCAATCAGCTGTCGGACGCGCGAAGCGGATGCGCGTGAACCGGAAACGCGTGGACCGGAAACGCGAAATACGCGCTACAAGGGCGCTAGACAACCAGGGACGCGTACGTACGTGCAATATCAGAATAGACTCCCACTGCATGCCTTTATGTCACTTGTAAATTTGTGTTGTAGGAGTGCTAAAAATCGATAAATAAAAAATTAACACTCATTATTAATTAATTTTTATGTTATTTAATTATTCAACCGTTTTATATCAATAAATTTAAGATGTAAAGTAAACTATATATATAGATCTATGATCTAATGATAATAATAAAACAATCAACGTGTCCTTAATGGGAATATATTAACTCAGACATGCTAATTAAATGGTTTTGTGTTCCACTCTCGATGGGGACAACGTATATGTCTGTATAAATAAAGTGATATATTTTATTTTGTCATATATCATATCATATCAATGAATTGTTCAATGCGTGACCTTCTGTTGATTTGATGTCATACACATACTTTGCTTTGCTTAATTGAATTAGGTGCTGAAGCAGACAACACATTTAACAAGTTTTAATCAATATCCAACCTTAGTACAACCATACAACCTTTCCATAACATCATCTTAACCTTGCTTCACAATACTGTAAAGCTTTTCAGTATCTTTAAATTGTCAGTTCCGTGATCTCATACAATCATTTTAGAGACCACGCATTCGTTGGCATTGGTTATACGTGCTGTGTTAGAGATCAGATTGACGTCAAATTGAAAAAAATACAGGAAACTGTAGAGCCAAATTTTGGAGTTTTTCGGGCGAAAAGGAGCAAATTATGATCCTCCTCCTCATCAATATTAGGCATATTAATACCACTATTATTAGCAGCATGTTGAGATGGTTAACATCCTGAGTTTGTCATGCTGTTAATGGCTGTAATATGACTCTAGACATGGCACCGCCACTGTAAAATCAACTTCACATTAAAATATTTCTTTAACTGCAGTGAAACGTTCCCGATATACCTATCCACTGAATTTGGAATTTTGCCAAAAACGAAAATATATTTAAAAAAATACATATCCATGTAAATATAGAGCTACTCCGAACACGTATATGACTTAAAGCTAACTGACACCCTGTAGATATGTTATTACTGGGACGACACAACATTATGTTCAGAGGATTACATTATATCAATATTATTTAAATAATTATTACTTGATTATTTAGAGTAATTATTATTTGATATTTTTATGTTATATTAATTATCATTATTTGATTATGTATACTATAATAAATATTAATATTTAACAATAATTTGAATAAGAAAAATATACAATCTACTTTAAAGATACATTGTTTGTTAAAAAATAAACATTAAAAAATATAATTTAATATCTGACTTGCTTACTCTCTATTGGTCTATTTAACTGACACATAAATAATACCGCTCTTATATTCTTTGCATTTGTAATCACTCTGGATTTTTGTAGTAAAAAAGTAGATAAATTAACAAAAACTGAATTGTTGTGATGTGTATTTTATTGGAAGATTACTTATTTAATCCTGTTTTTCCTTTAAGATATACTGTACACTACATGCTTATAATACACTTGAAGTCCATCTTCATCTCTGTTATACCTACATAATTCATGAGAGCACACGTTGACGAGTAGCAGAATTCTAAACCAGGATTTGACAACCAAAGAAACAACCATTGCAATCAAATATCTTACATGTTTTTTTTTTTGTTTTTGTTTTTTTATTAATTTGAACATATTTTGTTTACAAAATGTCTATATATCTTTTTAAATTTTCAACAGAGTAACTGTCAATAGAATATCATTTACTGCCTCCAATTTGACTTACAATCTAATTCAAGGTGTTCTTAAGATGTAAAGGTAACAATTGGATTTGGAATGACTGGGGTTGACTCACTGCAATATCATTAAAATTGTGTGGCCTGAGTCATGTACCAGTCATCAGAGGCACTTATACCAATCTATTTATACACATGACATGTGAAAATGATTTAAGGTATTTGACATAACACCTTTAATTAATACGATCTGATTATGATCACCAAGGCCATTTATACAAAATATAATAACAATACTAAATGATAATAAATCTAAAAATATTGATAATAATAATAATAATAATAATAATAATAATAATAATAATCTTAATAATAACAACATTAACATCAATGATATTGATAAATAATGATAATAATAATTATTATTATTATTATATCATTATCATATTATTTTATAATAATAATAATAATAATAATAAAATGTTCATCAGAGGCACTTATAGCAATCTCTTTAAACATATGACATGTGAAAATGATATTTGACATAACACCTTTAATTAACACAATCTGATTAAGATCACCAAGGGCATTTATATAGAATATAATAATAACAATAATAATAATAATAATAATAATATTAATAATAATAATAATAATAATAATGTTTTTATGTTTTTATGTGATTATTTTAGACAATTTTATGTGTACATTCAGCCTTAATTTCAAGCTATGTTTTTTCTACGTTTGACAATAAATTACATATTGAATTGAATAATAATAATCATAATACAAATAACTATAGCATGATTGATGATAAATATTAACAATTATAATAATAATTATTATATTAACAGTAACATAAAAATGGTCCTAAAGATAACAATATTAATGATGATAATAATAATTATAATAATAATAATTATGAAAATAATATGAAGATTAGGAATGCCCCCTTTAGTATAAATATAATGATCACATTTTCCTGGTCAACCTTATACCAATTGTTGTCTTAATTTGATTCTGTAAACATTTGTGCCGTTAAAAAAATTTAAACACAAATGATGAGCTGGTTTATTCACATATAATAAATATGGTTCCATAGTAAAAAAATATATCAATTTTTTACGATGAAAATATACAATAGCTTTTATTGAATATACTATGTTACATTACATATTTGAGTTGTTAGTATTTGTAGGTAGTCTTCCACCATCCTCCATTCTATACATTTACTGTATACTACATAAGAAATAAAAACAGAAATAATGATGATTTCAAATAGGAAAACCAGGCATACAATTGATGAAACAAAAATATTTTTAAATTGTGCATTCATGCAAAAACAATAAGGTTATTAAAATAATATGCAACAGGAATTTGGACCAGCCTGATATAAATTGAAGCATATATCCTAATATTTGGTTTCAGCTATGAAAATAATGATATACTGTATCAATTGTCTCTACTAGTTATTACAACACACATTAGGCCCTATAAAAAATATTATTAGTTTATCACCCTATATGGGCAGGAAAAGTGAGGGAGGGAGGTTTTTTTTTATTTATTTTTTATTTTGCTAAAGCCAAATATCACCCTTGGGTTGTTTGCTGGTGCATTGATATTCAAAGTAAAACATGATTTAGATAATGCAAACAATATCTATTAACCATTTAATAAAATAAATGAAAAAAATAAATAAAAGAAATAAAAAAAATTTCCAAAAAAAATTTTCAAATTTTTTTTTTCCAGTACCATAAAAGACATGCGCACGAGGGTGATAAACTAATAATTTTTTTTATTGGGCCTTACCAATTATAGCACCCTCAATACAATAGTAAATAACTCTAACAGTATGGTAAATTCCATATGAAATATACAAAGAAACTATTAGAAGATAGACAATATTAAAAAATAAAATAATACTACAATATTTAGCCAAGAAATATAGGCCTATATGTGTTTATTTAAAAAAAATATTTAATATGATTCAAAGTCTGCAATCTATCAAAGGACAAAAAATGTCAGGATTTTTAATAGTAATGTCATAAGTGATTGAAATGGTAATTTAAAGCACTGTAATAAGACACATGGAAAGATTTAACCACAATTCAACAAAACAACAAAAATAAGAAATAGTTGAGTATCTTTTGAAACCAGTATAATGTGGTTTATGAGGATAATAATGATGTTTCTCAGGTATAAGCCCATGGCCTATCATTTAAGTATATTTATGTAAAATAATCCACCAGGCTATAAGCCCACTTTAATGTCAAAGGTTTCAAACATTAATTGCATCAGCCAACAATGGTCAAGGTCTATAAAAGAAATAATACATTAAAACAATTTCATTAGGCATGCAGAACCTTTGATTTTAGCCTTTAAACAAATAATCAAAGGTAGTAAATAATAAGTATGGGTTACTAATTAAAAGAATATATTTCTACATTAGTTTTTCTTTACATGTTTCTTCATACCACATAATCAATATACCATGTGATTTATCCATACATTTTTCATACCACGCAATACCTTAATAAAACAGTTATATGCCCTTAAATGGAGAATCCAAAGAGAATACCAGTTTGGCCCAAGAGCTCACTTGGTAGATTAAAGGAATGGGTTTGAATTCCAAATGGGTGGGGGATACAAATATTAATACAGTAATCATACATTAATAAATACATGTTTAAATATAAATATATGTTTATACGTTAAATTTGCATTCCTGAACTCCTTTTATCGGGAATAGTCTTTATTTTGGAATGGATGTGGCTTAGGTTGTGGTTCAGATGATGAACTTTCTAATGAAAATGTCTTATGTTCATCCTGCCAAGAAAGGATTCTATTTTTCACAAATGAAAACAACTTCCTTTCTGAAAGCCACCTAAAGCAAGTTGGGTAGTGTTATCAGTTCCGTATGATCAACTCTGTCACCCCGAATCCTCTTGAAGAGAGGTGCTGAAGGTTATGTATAATCAGCTCTATACCACTAAGCCTCATAAAGACACTTGTATACTGTAGAGAGCATCAAGGGTCACAAATGATCAGATATCCACTCCCCAAGCTTTATAGAGCATCAATGGTCCTAAATTTACCACTAAGTCTCATAAAGAGACTTGTATACTGTAGAGAGCATCAAGGGTCACAAATGATCAGATATCCACTCCCCAAGCTTTATAGAGCGACTTGGTTATAGAGTATCAAGGGTCCTAAATGGTCAGCTCTCCATACCACCCTGAGTCTCATAAAGAGACTTGGATATAGAGCATCAATGGTCCTAAATGGTTAGCTTCCCACCACACCCCAACCACGCCTCATGAAGAGACTTGGATATAGAGCATCAATGGACTTAATGGTCAGCTCTCCACCCCAACCCCCTCTGCCTCATAGACTTGGATATATAAAATCAAGGGTCCTAAATGTTCAGCTCTCCACACCCCCAACCCCGCCCCCTGCAAGCCTCAGAAAAAAACTTGGGATATAGAGCATCAATGGTCCAAAATGATTAGCTCCTTACCCCCCAGCCTCATAGAATTGGATATAGAGCATCAAGGGTCCTAAATGATTAGCTTTCCCCACCCCAGCCTCATAAAGAGACTTGAGTTACAAAAACATCGAGGGTCCCAAATAATCAGCTCTCAATTCCCCTGCCCCCAGCCTCATAAACTGACCTGGTTATTGAGCACATTTCCCAAATGATCAACTCCCCACCCCAAAGCTTAAAAAAATTATGTTATAGAGAATCAAGTGATCCAAATGATCTGGTCTAGACTCCACTTCCTCATAAACTTAATTCAATAGCGCATTCCAAATGATGAAGTCAGTTAAATGGACCAGCTAAATATAGTGAAAAAATTATATGTAGTGAATAATATCACATTGCCTGTAAAATTACACTGTTTTAAAGTTGTTCACATTTGTTTAAGGAAGTGAAAAGGAATATGATACCAGAATTGAAAGCATATAAGTATTTGCAAAGAATAAATTGTCAAGTTTTATCAGTATCTGACATCCCATATGACAAGGTTTAAATATCAATATTTTATTTGAAATGAAAATGTTACTGACATTTGGTAAACATGTGTCAGATGATCAATAGAGCAATTTAGTAGATAAATTACTTGGAAGTTGAATGAAACCAGAAATAATAACACAATATTGATAATAATGGAAATATATGTTCATGGTAAACATATATAATTAAAGGACATTGTTTTGTGAATTTAAAAAGGCAGTGGCTATTTTTACACCAGGCTAAAAACTTGGTTGGTACTTTGAAAAAGTGGTCTTGAATTCAAGGGGTCTGAAACTGGAGGGCAAACTACACTATTTTATGCACAGGTACTGTGGGGTGAGGGGGGGGGGCACCATTACCACCAAACCTACATATTTTGAAATTATACATTATGCTACCTGTTCAAAAGGGGAAAATATACAAATTATATAATGTATGAATTAATAACAAATACATAGAAAAATCTTATTAAAATTAAAGATATTTTAGCACACACATGCAATACAGCAATTAAAGTTGGACTAATGACCTAATCTCAAACAATTATGAATATCTAATTACTAATTATGGTTAACGAACCCAGTCAGGTAGTATTCCCAAATTAGTTTACCATTTCACTTCCATGAATTCAAATCTCATCCTTTTTCCATTCTACAATTCAAAAATATATTATATTTGGGACAACGTTGTAGATTTTATTAGTTAATGGTTGAAATATAATTTTATCCAAATTTTTCCAAAATAATAAAACAGGAAATAATTTCAGTTCACAACCATATTTAGTCATTACATGTTGTCATGTCATGGGACTTGGCCACATAACAACAAAGAAGATGATGTCATCCAATAAAACTACAATTCATAATTTCTGCATTTGAAAATTACATTTTTTTTTGTTGTCGTGTAAAGTATATACTCTGAAGGTACATAAGTGAGTAATTTAGAGTAGGTATGCTGTCATTAAATTTACAACCAGAATAATGTTACTCTGTCTTCAAAATATCAAGCCTGTAAGTGAGATATTTAAAGGGGTTTCTAATTTTTCACAAAAGGCCAAACCCACCTCTGCCCCCGCCATTTATTTCTTAAGATATGACACCTCAGATGTCCGGAAATGGCAATAAAAATTCCAAATTTCAAATATTTGGAGTTAATTTCAAAAACTTTCAAGTAAATGGTACTTTTTAGTAATAATTTAAAAGGGCATTTCTGGAAAAGGGGGTTCTTTCAAACCCCTCGAACCCCCTGGCTACAGGCTTATATGGTGGTGTCAACTTAGGGGTACCAATTTGGAAAAATCTACTTCAAGAAGACCTAGTTTAATTGAACTTTCTCAATACATTTAAATGATTTGCGGGAGACCATGCTGATATCTGGAGATTCCTGCAACTACAGACCCCTGTTAACTTGGTGATCATTGGTTACAGAATGATAGGAAAGTGTCATTGGATATGAGATAACCTTTGACATGCATGCAAGAGATTTACATGTGTGAGAACTCCATGAAAAGTCTTGGACTTTGTTATGATTAAATAATTCAAAGATATACATAAGTACCTATCTATATCTTGTTGTCATTTGAAAATTTCATCAACCTCACTCTCTTCCATATCTACACAACTTTTAATAAAATAATTGTTGGTTTGATGTGAGATTAAAAAAAACCCCCAAAAAACGCATGAGAATCTTCACCTTTAAGTACGGCCACGGTTCGTGCAAGAGCTCCATTGTGCCAGGGCTAGAACTGTGTCGACAGCTGTATTGGTCTTTTTTATTTCTAGAATATGGTTGTACACATGTAATGGTCATTTAAATGCACTCCTATATTACAAGCATAGGAAGTTAATATTTTTGTATATTTATATTTTTACTCTATGGGCCTCATACATTTGGTTCCAGGTATGACAAAGTTCAGTTTAATAAATTTTACATGTTTGTGACACACAAACTCATTCATCATTAAAGCATTAAGGAATAAACTTATTCCTCCACGATTAAATCATTACAAATATTGTTTCATTAGACACCAATTAAACTATTTCTCTGTAGCAAAATATCTTACCTAAAAATATAATTTGATTATATTAATATTTGCATAAGTTACAAAATTCATTGAAAAAATATCCATAGATTAAAAAGAGTACATGTATAGGTTCCCAAAAAATTGAGTTGCCAATGAGACATTCATGGTTGATCAGTAGGAAATCATAGTAATCTATACAAATATTTATGTATAATACTCGGCTGATCGATTAATAGATCTTTTTTATATGGGCCTTTAATTATTTTTATTATTATTATTAGCCCTGATGAGAAACTCTAGAAATACTCGGCTGATCGATTGATAGAAAAATTTTTTCTCCGATGAGGAGCTCTAGGATTACCGGCTGATTGATTGATCTTTTTTGCTGATTGATTATCTTTTTTGCTGATTGATTATAGATCTTTTTTATGCGGCTGTTAGGGCCAATATACTCTACTGCCCTCATCGGAGCTTTCGAGATTACGAGACCTTGTATTCTACAAGTCTTAACCATGCTCCCCTGCCAGTATTACCCCATGCTTTTTGGTTCATAAATGGTAACTACAAGGCTAAAACTCATGATCAACGTATCAAATAATATTAAATTAAGCTTACTGAGCTCCTCCTTGATAAAAATACCACATTACAATAGATTTTGTCAGGCTTGACCCTTTTGGCCTTTATATAAAATACAAACATGATACAAATATATATTTGCCTTTGTATATATAATCTGGTACAAATATCCTCATGCCCATATGGATTGGATAAGATATGATCATGGCCATATATGGATATAATATGAATGTCATCATCATGGCTACATATGGGTAATTCACATAAGGTTGTCACAAGAAACTAGACTATGAGATGCCACTGTCGATGCTCTTCTGTGTTAGTGTTGAATCGGTTACAGATAGTTTTTTATGTCCTCCAACCGCTGTTTGATGCATGGTCAAGAAGTTCTCATCGACGAGATCGTGTGTTTCAGTCACAATAGCAGAATCATCAGACATATCGTCAATGGATTTCCGCCTGCTACTCCTGGCTGTGGCGATATTTTGAGCGTTGTTACCATTCTCATAATTAATCATTGATTCTTTATATCCTCCCTGTATATGTAACTCTTCTTTTTCATTCACAAAATTATTTGAGTTATCTACATTCTCTTTTTCGCTATTTACACTGAAGAGTCTTACTAAATCGCGCACACTACTGGATCGCCGTTCTAGTTTTTCCTTTTCAGACTTTTCCTCCACATATGATTTACTGAAAGGTACAACATTTGCATTACTTTGGTTTTTGGTGTATTGTGAGCCCTTTCTTTGGATCATATTTTCACCAGAGTTTTTCATATTGCTAGCGTCCATCTTGTTTTCTTCCATTTCGGATGATTCGCTTTGTAGGAGTATCCTTTCTTTTAGATTTTGTCTTGTGTTCGGTGGAAGAGATGGCAAATACATTGCATTTTGGTGAACTCGTCTTCCTATCCTTGTACTTGGATCCACAATTAATTCATCATCAACTTCTAATGCGTTTTTCTGTTGATGCCCATTACTACTAGCGTTCATAAGTTGCAAGTCTAATGAACTATGCGACGAGTCTTTAGAATCGTTTGGAGTGTCGTCTAAATCATTTAAAGCCGCTTCTAAGAAATCTAAAGTACTTTGTTCTTCTTTAGATAAACTGAAATTTCCGTCAGATTCTTCCACGATTGTAGCCGCTGCCTTTTGTTCATTTTTCTTCCGTTCGATCACCCCAACTACTTGTTTACGCAGACTATGCATTGTTTCATGCAACTCAATGGCACGGAGTTCCTGCGCGTTTGCTGCTGTTGGCAACAGACTAGGGGGTTGCTCATGGCTCTTGTCTATGTAGCGCACCGAAGGAATATAATCACGGCCATAGAAATGCCAGAAGGGATGCATGTCAATGGAATTCTGTAAGTGAGATGGTGGTCCATGATATGACATCTCGTTCGACATCTCCACGCCCTCACTCTTTAGAATGTAGTCCATTGGTGTCTGCAGAGTCTGTCGGAAGTATCCGTCAGATGATTCAACCGATTGGAGAACTCGTTCTGGCATCGTCAGATTCTCAGATCGGGAATGAGCACAGCCCATAGTGGATGATGATGATGCAGACTAACCAATCATTCAATACATCTAAAAAAAGTAATACAAAAATTTAGAACTTACAACTTCCATAAATTCATTAAAAAAAAAATCATAAAATTGTTTACCATGCATACCAATAATAATTGATATCCTATTAAAAAATGTTTCTTTTTTTCTTCTGCAAAACCATCACGATAGCAGGCTAAAGTTTTAAATTTTAAAAACTTAATTTGTATGCAGACATTGGAGGCGTTTTAAATTCAAATCAATTTTATTCAACTTCTCTAACAGCAGCAAAATTGCTAAATTGCAAGATTACAATTTGTGCAATATGTAAAACATTAATTTAAAAAATAATACCTAAAATCTAAAGTATTAAAAAACAAGAATTAATTAGGACAGCAAATGCTTAGCAGTAAGTATTATGTGATAAGAAAACAATGAAACAAAGACAAAGGTAAAAAGAAGAAATCCTTAATTAAGAAAATGATTCTTGTTGCCTGTGACTTTATTATTCTAGCTTAAAGCCAAATGCTATTCATATTTTGAAAATTACTCAAGCCTTGTGTTTAATTACGCTTATTAGCATACTGGTAAATTGCTATTTTAGTCCCTATACAAAAGAAGCATTTAATCTGCAATCACACCACAGAGTCAAATCTCAAAACCACATGGACATATGTTCAGTATTGCTATACATGACTTCTATAATTATTGTATTAAAAATGTTACATAATTTTAAGTTTGGTCCACTATAATAATTTGCTCTACAGTCATATGTACAATATTGCATGCATAAACAGTACACCGGGGAATGATACAGGCAGTATAGTTCTAAAGGTGACATAGCTAAGTTAATGTATTCCAGGTTATTATTCATAACATTAACCTGTAGGCCTATTGATGACCATATTCCTTTTGCCTGTTTTGAAATGAAAGTGCAAGATTTGACGTTAGCAGGCTGCTCAACGACATATAATCCCTCCGGCTACAGGGGTATTTGAATCTATTCAATTTAATATTTAACAAGTTTACATGTCTTTATAAGAAATGATTTACATAAACTAAGTCTTAGAGATAAGCAAAATATTTTCTTTGCAACAAGCCTCGTAAATACAGCCTAAAGTTCATGAAAAAGCAATTAAATCCAACCAGAGGCAAGATAATTTAATACTCCATGACGGAAATAACAACCTCAAAAATAAGGAGAGAACATTTTTTTTTAATTTCAATTCATCCAACAGCATAATTGCCAATAACAGGATAAATTAGAGAAACTTAGCAAAATTCTCAACATAAAATAAGTCTCATATGCAACTTAGGAAGTGGAGTTGTTGGTGGCTTTAACAAGAAAAAAATGTTGTTGTAACTTGACAGGGTTTGAACCCATGACTCTGGGATTGGAAGGCAAGTGTCTTAACAACCAAGTAACAGATCAACTCCTCACTTTCACTTAACTATTAGAAATTGTAAGTACCATTCTCGCACGAATAAGTGCCCGGGCGCTTAAAATATTTTCTGCCCTTTTTGAGGGGCGCTTATGAAAACAGAGCGCTTATTCAAACGGGGGGCGCTTATGAAAACAGAATGGAAATTGAGGTGGCGCTTATGGAAATACATGAAAATTTAGTGGTTCTTTTGGGAACTTGGAAAATTCAATGGGCGATTTCTGAATGAAAAAAATTACAGGACATCCGAAAACTGAAGATTACAAATGGTTCTGGTGTAGAAAAGATAATTGTCCAGAGATCATGGCTCGTGACAAGAATTCTGTGAGGTTTACAACAGCAGATGAAATTAGAGGAGGTGATGATGGTGTATAAGTTTAAGCTTGTTGGCCATCTGCCAATTGAGATTAGCAGGATCATTGTAGGTCTACTTGCACACTCACATGAAAACGTGCTATAAGTGCAAATTGTCAGGAAAAGAAAAAGAGAAGTAGACAAATTTAAGAAGAGAAAAGTTGGAAAGATACTGTCCAGGGAGCTCTCATCTGTCTAGGATAAAATATCCTCATTTTGAAATTGACATTATAAGAAGAAAATGTGAATCCACTCCTCAGCTGAAATCAAGCAAACCACATTCTCAGGATTAGTTAAATTATCGTTTGCAAAAAAAAAATCAATCACAAGATATTAAAAAAAAAAATGTATAAACACCGAGGGGCACTTATTCAAACTAGGAGGGGCGCTTATTCAAACTAGGAGGGGCGCTCATTCAAACGGGGCGCTTAAGACAATTTTCACTTTAAGAGGGATGCTTATTCGAGAGGGGTGCTTATTCGCGCGAGTATGGTATAAATACAAAATAAGTTAATCTATTTTGATAACTGGGCATTAAATCAAAAAATAAAGTTTGATAGATAAAAAGGTTTTTATATTCTATCTACCATTTTTATCAAGAGGATATATTGTTAATTTTAGATTTAAAGGTATTACACATTTGGTAAGAAAAAATGCATTGAAATTTATACTTATCAGTAGCATATCTAAGAAGAAGGGGTTTGAAAAGCTTCAGCTAATGTCAGTGCCCCTCCAGACCCCCTTCTAAAATGCTATAAGCAAAAAAAAATATGCTCAAGTATTTATAGAGGATATTAACTCATGCCTATAGTAGCTAACTCCCTCCAACTTTTGTATCAAACCCTCCCATCAGCCCATTATATTAACACACTCACTTATGTTAACACACCTAAATAAGCTAACTCCCCATAACTGTTTTTATCACCCTCCCATTTCCCCCTCATATCAATACAACCCCCTCATGCTAACACACCTAAATAAGCTGCTAATGCTCACCATCACAACAAGCAAAAGAAATCATGTTTGAAACCTTGCAAAGTGAGAAATTGATTTTGTTATGAATATATGATGGAGCCTAATGTAGTGGCAAATTAATATTATTAATATATAACAAGAACATTAGTAATCATATAGCATTTTCTTTCTTAGTTATGTGAAATGTAGTGAATTATTAACATGATTTTTATGTCTTCAACCATGTTTATACCAAAATAAGTATGTAAATATAAAATTAGACAATAAAAATACAGAAATACAATGGAAAAAACACATAATACCTAACCACGAACAAATAAATTATAATAATTAATATAGTACTGTACAAATATTTCTTCATTATTGTTACATAGAAGACACAGATTGAACATGAATGTAATTCGACTATGGAAACATCTGCTTTTCTTTTTTATACTTTTGAGAGAAAAATAACAGGAAACATTCCAGGAAGGAAACAGTGGGTTTCAATGATGACTACAACAGATTCCAAACAGATATGTAGATGCTATACATTTACAAGTTACTAATATAGCCACATAAATAGGAAATGTATTAAATAGGTCTAACTGTTAAATAAGCAAACAATATGTGGATTAAACAATTATATTTTTGTTTGTTTAAATATTTATTTGTTTTGTTCTCATTGAACAGAATGAAATTGGTGATGAGGTTTTAAGCAAGGTAGCAGTCAATGGTCAAGTATTTTTATAGTGCCTTCCACATTAAAGGCTCAAGGTGGTTTTTAGCCACTAAGAAACTAAAATTTAAGTGAACAGGCGCAAACGCGAAAGGGAGGGGGAAGGTGCACACCCCCGATTTTTAGTTTGTGGTCTTGAGAAAGAACAAAATCTGGATTTTCACAGGATTTGAACATTCAAGTTTTGAGATGAGCATCTTAACCACCAAGCTATATACCTCCTAACTTATGATCAAGAAAATATTGGTTGTCACACTATTAAATGTGTATTTACCAACACCTATATAAATTCTTGCCATTGATTTGTTGATTAGATTACATGGCATTAATTTAAAGGTTGCATAGATTAAAAAAAGTATATTTCACAGTTAAAATCACTTTTTGTTAATTTTTGTTACATTCAATGAGATCAAAACTATTCAGTTTTTACTGATTTATGTACTTTTTACTACAAGTTCTTTTAAATTTCAACAATCAATTTGACCTAAAAAATATGAAAAAACATATATAGAAATATACAATGAATATAAGAATTTGTATAGGTTAATTGGAGAGGAATACTTTTTCATTAAAATTTTCAATTTGAAAGTCAATAAATTGTTTAAATATACAAAGTAAGTAAGCCATATATTGATTTTGTTATGTTTATTAGCCTAATAAAAACAGCTTTATATTTAATAAAAAAAAACATATCTAATATAGTAAGACTCATAAAAAGATAACAACTCTGTATATATGTCTTCATGGACTGATTGACAGAAGATCAAACTAAATACAAGACATTGAAATCTGGAGACACACTGTAACTACTTATCACCTTACTCATCACCTTATATAACTACAGACTTTTGCTGTTGATTTTATTATCATATGATTATTATGGTCAAGTTCACACTAGAGCCTTAGTATTCAGATCGGGAGTTAACCGTTGGCACGTGTGAGAGCACCTGATCGGTTAACGTTAACCATTACCAGGATCAAGATACGCTAACGGTTAGAGAGTGCTATTGGTTAGCAAGTTGAGCACGTATCTATCATTAACCCAATTTCTAGTTTTCTATTGGCCAGTGATCACACCGTCATCTTCTTGATATCTGGATCGGGGAATTTCTTGTATGAACACACAGGTCAGCGCAAAAGTTTGTAATCTAGATCCTGCTAACTCTTAGCTGCCATGTATGAAAACAGCCTTAGTAGCCTATACAGGATTGTACAGATTAGGGAGGAGGTGTTTTGGCTTCTGTAACATATCACGCCCAATTGCTAAGATTTTTATCCCACATTAATACCCTTTTCACACTAACAGAAAATATTTCAACTTGTAACAATTAGTAACAAGTGGTAACAATTTTGATCTCCCGAGATTTTTTCTTCTTTCCACAGTAATCCAAACCATGGGAAATCCTGAGGGAGCAGCAGTAGGTGTAGATATCTGAGATAGTCTTAGCGCGCGCAAACATTATTTTGTTTTCCATTGCCTGATAGTAGTACGAACGCATGGGCACTGAATAACTCGAATATCTTCTGAGATATTGCAGGGGTTCCCTGCGATATTTCGGAAAGTTTTACATGAATTTGCTTTCACCCTACACAAACCTGGTTGCAACTTGTTACTAGTAGTTATTATTTTTGCAAAATTAGTGATAAAAGGGTAATTATCAGCCTACAAGGAGCATATGAAACAATGGTATAACATGCCAATGAGCTTTCAATGACCAAAGCCAGGGCCCCAGACCATCTGTAATAATAGCCCATGTTAAAGAATGCAGGGGACTGTCACCTGGTGTACAGCCCAATCACCACCAGAAGGACCCAATGAAAATTAAATCTTCAGATTTTGTGGGTTATCCTCAAATATTATGGGCTTTCATTTTTAGGTTGATACACGATCAACTAGGTCAGCAAAAATTGGGTCGCAATTTAAAAAGTTGGAGAAGAGGGCCACGTAAAACTTTTGTGTCTATTACAATTGCACTATTCATTCTTAATCTTATGTTACAGGCTTGCCCTCTGGATAGAAAAGGTTAAGCCTTTTCTATCCAGAGGGCAAAGCCAAATATAAAGAAAAAAGGTTACTCTTTGGCAGGTAAAGGTACTTGTTCACGTACCCCTGTATTAGTACATAATACAGAGAATTCAACATTTTAGTAGTTCACTTTTAAAAAGAGAAAAAAAAAACTACTTGAAGACTAACAAAGCAACTGATTTTCTATAAACACTATGGAAATCTTTATTAACAGAACACCTTGAAGTTCCCTAAAAAGGCCTATCATATTACCATATGTGTCACTTGTATTTTTGTACACTAAATAAAGGATATGGTGTATACTCAACCTTATTAAATGTAATTCACATCCTGTTAAGTTTACAAGGCACACAATTTTTAACAGAATGACAGTACTCCCTGTCTACACAAATAGTTTCTTAGTGAAATAGAAACTTGTCTGAGTCTTAAGTAATTACTTACTATTCCAATAAACATTGGTGTGTGCTTGCCTCTACTTCTGCATCCTATCTTATGGAGGCCCAAGTGCATTTATAAGCACTTGAGAAAAACAAAATTGTGATTATTAAGAACATCCTCCTGGTACCAATGGTTGCTAAGCAGCTGCTGCAAAGCATATCAACATTTTACCTACAAAATGAGTTCCAGAGGGGGACCTTTAACCCATGACATTTATGCTCGAATGGTAGTAATTTACTGCAGACTTTGCATACTGACAACTTGTTTATATATTTCATAGAGAGAGCTTTTCAAATACACCAAAATCTCAGTACCCACTAATCTGTTTATAGTTTCCTGAATGATTTTTTTTTTAGATTTGTATTAGTACTAAACATACAAATGTTTTGAGTAGAGAAGCTTAGACTCGCTAGTAGAATCATTAAAACTACTTGTGCATCTGGTCTTTGCTAAAAGTGTTAGGCGTACATCTTCAATTTTAAAAAAACGACAGGATAAACAATGTGTCCAAAAAGTTCTTCAGGAATATTAGAAGATAAGGATTTTCTACGAATCTTCTATTAAGTATTATTCTTAAAGATCTTATTTAGACTATGAAAGTGGGGTTACTACTGTATACAGAATTATATCGTCGAGTTTTAGAACTAGATCGACAACACAGTATGAACTGGTGTATGAACTTGTCTTCCCGACCCTCCCTAAGTCTGCCCCTGACCGGGACACATGCCCCCCCCCACCCTTTGGCCAATAAATTTTGAAATTTCAACGCATAAATATTATGTATTGAAATAATAAGCGCTACTCACTTATCTATTCTGAAATATCAGCATGAGTACTACACAGTAGGCCTCTTATCACTTTGAGATGGGGTCACAAAGCATGAAAGACTATACAGTTTGTGTGCATAGATACAAAACAAGTTTACCTTATTATAACACTAGTGAGAGCTGTCAAGTTCCAAGATAAACACACAACCATTTACAAAACAAACACAATATGGAAGAAGAGTTACAACATTTGCAAGCCATGAATGGTTTTGGTTGTGTACTGCAAATACATTATATCTAATGAGGGTCTATGCTTCAGCTGAATGGACCACCTCACAAAAATATTGTAGAAATAAAATATACAGGTAGACCAGACTTTTGCGAGGGCCAAGGTTCCTATGCGGGCATTCGTGAAATATTGCACTACTGTATTTGCGATGATGTAAACATGGCAACAAACGAAACCAGGGAGACATCAAGCGTTAATCCGGCAGTTTCATTTTTATTGCTAAGCGCATCGAGGCTTTAGCATAATGCGCTATTTAAGACAAAATTATAATAATAATAATAATTATTATTATAATTTTTATTATTATTGTATAATCCTGGCATCAAGTTTTTTTGTTTAGTGCCAATGATAAAAATGTGTAGTTCTGTGGCGGCTGTAGGATATATTTTCTAGGGGCCGAGCTGTCCAACAGGGGACATGCTTTTGGATTACAGGTATCAGGATGTAAGGGGCACTTGGTCATGTGGGTGGGGCCGGGGAAAGCTTACCGTCAGCCCTGAGCTTGACATGATTGGCTACCAGAAGTCAGCAAAAGAATGAACAAAATAGACACACTCAAATTTTGCCTAACAGAAATGTTTTGAAAGAAGAAACAAGGAACTAATTTGAAGGGATATAGTGATAGTGAGTTATGTAATATGATTCAAATTGGTTACAATTTTCCCCAAGGTACTTGAATTTCCTGGTTAAAATGGGCGTAAAGAGTAAAGTTTCAGTTTGAACAAGGTGATGTAAAAAATTTCATGTTGTTCGGGTCCTCAGACTTAATGTAGGTGGATGTTCTTTGTACTTACTATGCATTTCGCTTGTGTTCTTAATCAAGGTACGGCACATTGTACTCTACAAACTGTCCACCCAGATTATTATAATGGGTATCTCTTTGGGTACTGTGGAATTAAATTTATTGGTCAGCGTGCAAATTACTTGGGTATGGCTACGAACACTCCTAAAAAAGCAGTGGCTTTACTATGGGAAATAACATGGGTATGAGGATGAAGGGGCTTCAGAGAAAAGTGGATAAAGTGGGCTATAGCTGGTCAATGAGGCGACATTTAGTGGCAGTGCTAGGATTTGTTCTGGAGGCTAAGCAGTCAATCAGAGATTTGATGATTCCGGACAGGGACCAGCAGGGCCTATAGTAAAAGGCCTAGTGGGAGTTGTTGGGAGGGGAATAGTTTGATGGCTAAGTCCCTGGAGCGTAGATTAACTGTGAAAGTTTGGAACACTTTCAGATGTTCTGATATGGTTTACCACATTAAAGTTTCCCCCTCTTTTTTTGGTCTGACAAGTTTTTACCGGATGGTCTGTGTAACAGGCCATTCCCTCATTCTTGTCAAAAAATTCATTTTTAACACTGATAGTGACATTATAATGTTGCTTATTACACATGTTGCCTAGAAGCATATTTGTATGTTTAGCAAATGGGAATGAATTACCCAGTGGCAGACCACGTGAGAGATGATGCAAGTAAAATGTAAAGTTGCTGAAATCAAATACAACTGACCTGAACTTACTCAGAAGTTGGTGATGAAGTTTTATTACATAAAAAAAAACAGAAAATGAATTCTATCGCCTTCTTTCATCCAAAAAACGTGGTAATCTCTGATTATTTTATTCGTCAAAGCAATAAATCTGCATAATTGTAGTTTCGGCTAAGGCATAATAATTGCACATTAGAAAATATACAATTCAAATGTATTTACCAGCTATTTGCTTTACTGAGTTCACACTACTGCAATTTCACACAATTTTGAACTTGTTTTCTGTCAATGAAAACGATTTTAATGGCCTGCAGTAAATGGACTTGTCTAAAGAAATTCCAAGAAACCTGATATCCTTGTAGCTGTCAGTAATGTTTACATGGAAAATAATCTAATTTTACTCGTTATTCTCATGGAAATTAAATCACAATCAATTGCCAGCAATGTGTGTGAAGCTTTAATTGCTCAAGATTTAATTCGTCAAGAGGAAAACTATTTTAAACGCATACATTATTGTCACATTGAATTAAAATACCTGGAAAATAAAAATAAATATTTGAAATGTTCACTTTGTTTATTAAAGTATATTTTTTAGCTCTAAATAAAATTAGAAAGGGAAAATATTTTCATCACAAATTAATAAATTCATACTTTCTTTCATCACAAATTTTTAGATTTATAAACAATGTTGTTCCTATATTGTTTTGCACCCTAAAATCCAAGCAACTGGGTAATTAAAAAAAATAATAATAAAATAAAAATTGTAACAAATAAATATCTAATAATTTGTCCATGATTATGAAGTGCACATCCTACTTTTATATTATATTCATGAGAAAATTTTCTTTAACAATTATAGGTCTTTTGCACAATTTTATTAATGAATTTAACTAAGAATTAGGGAGATATTTCATATAAAAATAGGCAGGTAGGTTCAATTAACTATATAAACTGGGAAACAAATATTTTCAGATATTGTCTTCAAAGACTTCGGGTCAGAGTTCATCATAGACACTCTAATAAAGCACCATGATTTAACCCCTAGACTCCCAATACAGTATACAATTGTGGGTGCTGATCTATCGTCAGGGCTGGTGGTTTTCATGATATGTGAAAAATGAAAGGAATTTATTAAGCCTCAATATATTCTGCAGAGAGATTTTTCCCATTTTTTGTTTCAATTTTGAGCTTTCACAGTTGTATTTTTCATATGCATGGGAAAATTTTTGAAGCACCATTTCTGACAATGATATAAAATGACTTAAACGTTCACTTGATCAATGAATTGAGTCAAGAATCAAAGAGAAAGATTAACAACTGAATAAACTTTTTGTAATGTACACAAGATAATTCAAGGTAAAATGGATCCACAAACAATTTATAGACGGCACAAAGAATTTGAAAATAATAATGATAACTGATGACAAGTTAAGAAATGCTCATGCTGAGACGAACAAGATGAATAAAATGATTATAAGCAATTAGATATTCTGAATACCCTATTCAAAGTTAGGGTCTACTGGCCCATTAGTAAGAATTTTATTTGAAACTAAAGAATTTGAAACCTATAGACTGAAGAAATGATTTACAAATTTTGTCATTATTGGGTTTTATATAAGAGACAGGTTGAGGGTTGCTAATTCGTAAAATAAGGTGTTTTGGGTGATTTTTAACTACTTGAGCATGATTTTTTTTGTGGGGGGGGGGGCAACCATAGATACGCCACTGGGTTTATTGGGTAAATTTTTATCCGGTTGTACTAAAATATATGACATACCGTTACTGTTAACGTTATGTATTAATACTAGGCTTGGGTTGGTACTGGCATACCAATCAAGTAAATAACACTGTGGGCTACCAGGCAACCTTTACAGTACCTTTCTTTGTTGCTTGGTAATAATAGCCTACAATTCTTTGAATTAGACTATTTAAATGGCTGATAATAGGATTTTTATAAAAAGACTGTAAATCATCTAAAGCTCTGTCCAAATTTTCTTTGATAAAAAAATGTTGTATAGTCATGATGTGCCTATATATGGTCATGATGTGATGTAATCCATATTCAGGCATGTCACACGTTTTTGTCAAAAAAAAAATTGATAGCCTGGACTGAATTGTTTTGATCTGTCTCTTGGTACTGTATATCGATAACTTAATCGATCCTTTTAAATAAGTAATATTTAATTTTAATTTTTTAATTTTATTTTCCCAGATTTTTCCCAAAGGTATATGTTTAGCATTCCTATTCTGGTTTGCATTCAGGTCACAATAAATAAATTCATAGAGATTGTCAGTTTATGATGGGAGTCAGAAAACAAATCATATACTTCTGGATTCTATGTATAGCAAAAGCATAATAATGAACAGTAAGGATAGCAATGCATGTCATAAGAAAAAAAAAAAACATATTAAATTTGCTTGGAATATCGCTACTACAATTGGACAAAGCATCCACGATACAGAAAACATATTACTCAACAGAACATGATGAAATCATTATGCGAACATGGAATTACATTAGTGACCATCGCAACATTTGTATGTTCTCCGTAATGTTCTTATCTCACATTAGTAATCGCTAACTGCAATGTACATGCAACTATGGTATTATCTAGTCACTATAACAAAGTTATGTAGCATCATTTTTAGTCACATGATATCATTATGTGCAGGGCGTTGATAGGCACATGAATTATGTGCTGCAGTTGCACATGAAAAAATGTATGAAATTCACATTTCATATTTCCATATCTTGAGTAAACCTTGCTTAATATTAATCAGTAGCAGTTCTTATAAAAAAAAAATAAAAATATCAAAATTGTCTGATAAATTACAATTTTAATTTTTACTAAACCAAGGAATATAACAAGCAGACAAATCAGATGAAATTATTTCAAAATCAAATTGATTGATTATGATTGTCTGATTGATTTGCTGATTAGAATTGACTGAATTAACTTAGATTATTATGAAAAATGATTATGATTATAGGTCAGGACAAACGTGGCACAAATTTTAATTGAAGAACATCTTCAATTACATTCAAGAAATGTATAATCTGGTACTGGTATTTAAAAAATACTGAATTTCCTCAGGAAAAACCGAACCAGCTTGGTCTCATAGCTCAGTTTCTATAGCAACTAAACAGTAATTGGAGTGCCTTGGGTTTGAATCAATAGGGACATTACAAAAAATTTCACATATTTAAAAAAATAAAATCTCAAACTATATTTCTTATTTTAACCTTTATTAATATAACAAGAAATATTTTGGATGAAATTTGGCTTAAAAAATATTTACGTCTGAAATTATATATGAAATATAGGTTGGATAGGCCTACTATAGTGTATATTTGTTGTAAATCTAGTAGTAACATAATATACATGAAAAAGTAACAATTTTGTCATATACTGATTAGAGTGAAAGCATTAAGATGAGAGAAGGAGATGCTTCTTTTTGAATGTTTGAGATGACTCTGTAATCTAACATGAATGTAATCGCCAAATGTACTAATGTTGCCTCTGACTATGATTAATCATATATTGGTTTACCTAAAGCACCAGTGTAACTAATATTCCCAAGCCTGGCAAGGTGCTCACACTGAGTAATGTGCATTCTACTTTGGGTAATT
>NW_022695941.1:326804-329151 GCF_011630105.1 Anneissia japonica | reverse complement strand
TAAAATAACAGTAAAGAGGAATCCACGAGTGCTCCAACTAGGATTCGAAAATGGGAATTTCTCTGTCTATGCAGATATCTTTACTTTACTTAACTTTATTTCCCATAAAAGATGATTATTGAATTTAAGACCTATTGTATATGCTTGCTAAGATGTAATATAAAACTAATATTAATAACATGATTTATACCTAATATGTGGTGAAATAAATCAAACAAAAAAATGATCTACAAAAAAAGCCCCATTTTTTCTAATTAGACAACAAGTGAAACTATCTGAGGTATGTTACAACAATAAATCACAAATATTTAATACTCACAAGTGTCCACCAGACTACAGATTTATCTCCTGATCAATGTTCACTGTATATCACTGGGAACCCCAATGGCTGACTGGTGAACAAAGCGTGTTCTTACCAAAAATGAGTTTTTTCTGTTAGTTCAGTGATCTGGCACATATTGTAACCTGCTTATGCAGTCTTGAATCAAATAAGGTGTTTTGTACAAAGTTCTAATGCGGCCCAGTGACCTGCAAGCTAACACAACCAGCTTGCCTAGACAATCATCTCTGAATACCACCCCCCAAAGGCTTCTATCATGCTGTTAGGGTAAATGCTCTATTTAACTTTACAATACTCTAATCTTATTAGGGTGGATGAGTTAATTGGAAATTTATTAGAAATTGATTGAAAGATAAGTTTATGTAGCAAACATTCTGTAGTTTATCTTCTTTCTAGAAAGCAGCTAGCTGAGTCAGCTAAATTACTGATGGTAGCCACTGGGTATGCACTGAACCATTGAGAACTCTTGGTCCCCGGTTCAATTCCCCTCGCTGACATCCTTGTATTTCAGCTGCAGGAGGACTGAAATACAAGTTCTAAAGCGCACGGTCTTTCGGATGAGACGTTCAAGCCGTCGGTCCCGTGTCTAAAATGTGCACGTTAAAGAATGGAGTATACTCCTCTGAAAAGATGGGATTGTCGCCGGGTGTACTGCTCAATCACCACCTGAAGGTACCCACTGGAAATAAATCTTAGGACTATTGTGGGTTATCCTTGGTGTGTAGCACACCGAAGAAATCCACATGAAAAAATATTCGACAAAAGCATAATCTCAATAGAAAATAATAATATCACCATTAATTTACTTGTTTATTGTTAAATCCTTCCAAGTAGGTTTATTACTGCAACCATAGATTCAAGAATGGACATATAAATCTCTATAATTCAAGGTATTAAAATAATGTGTTGTATTTTTTTCCTCAATAACACCAGTTTATCCATATTAAAAGGCAGAGGACACACTCATAATAGAGATTAAAATTTAACTTGTCATGACAGTACAAATTCCAGGAATAATGTTAATCAATACCTGTTAATTGATATAGCAAACTTAACCTTAGGAAACATTTTTTTTTTCATTTGCACACTGTAAAAAGTAGGCAGAAGGGGAAAATGGTATAATTGTATGAATAAATGTGGGTTTCCAACACAAAATGGAAATGAATTTACAAAAAAAAACAAATATAAAATTTTATGAAATAAATTGTTAGTAAGGAAATGAAAGGAGTGAAATTTGATTGTAAAAATCGTGCTGTTATGAAATGATAATCTTAAAAAAAATTAAAAGAGGTCTAATATATATCGTTTTCTTTTTATTTTGAATATGAACTTGCTGATTTGATTTGTTATTTTGAAAATCATTGGTATTATGTATATATTATTGAATAAATGTGGCTTTGCCAGAAAAGAGAGAGAAAAAAAACCAGACAGATGCTATTGTAACTCATCATTTCTAAAAAACAAGGGAAACAAACAGTGATACATAGCCATAACTTCTCAGTTTCCTATTGCTCCCTCTCCATCTGCTGGCACGGGGAGGGGGAGTATTACCAATACCCAGAGCCGTGATCATGGATGTCCCTACCTTATTTCAATTATTGGTTGGATGATATAGTAAAAATAATTATTATTTTATTATTATATTATATTATATAACTATTAATTTTAGCATGTTGGAATAAATTGTATAATCAATTGGTCTACTTGGCCTAAAAAAATAACTAAAATACAGTGGAATAATTTATGGTTTGTAATATTAATAATCAGGGTAATTAGGCAGTTGTATATTATTAGTTATGTACAAAGTAATAAATTATGGTATATTCCTAGATTTTTCACATTAATTACATAAAATAGCTAAAATAAAATAAGAGAAAAATGGTACAGTACTATATTGAAAAGACAAAGTTTAGAAAAGTTGCTATTCAGAAAGAAAACATGACCATAAAAATATTTGCTGGTACAAAAATAAAAAAATATTAAATAAACATACTGGTACTTTTTTTT
>NW_022695941.1:312500-326654 GCF_011630105.1 Anneissia japonica | reverse complement strand
AGATGTGGATAAGAGACAGGTGTAATATCAAACAACAAATTATGTAAATGCAGAATATGTGTATGTTCTACTGCATATGTTGCTTTGCAGTGTATGAAAGATTCTTATTTAAGGCTAATAAAAACCTCAAGCAATATTCTACATACATTAAATATTAAGGGATCATATACAAAAGTCACGCAGTGTAGAATTACTGTATTACCTCGTAACTTGTTGGTGTCACATGCTACCAGAAAACAAAAGACCAAGAATACATCTGTCATGGAGCATTGTTATAATTAACAGAACGAAAATAACAATAAAAAAATACAACACTCTTGAAATAAATATATAAATATGCATAAATTAAATATAAATACTATGCAAATATTTAAAAAAAATTATCATTTAGGTTAATGTTTGGTAAAAATGCTATCCAATCTGGTGTTCAATGTTGAAAAAGCCTGGAAAAATGTTCAGGAACTGACTTATTAAATGACTTCCACTCCTTAGGTCTATAGAAATAGAATAGGGAGTGCATACAAGGTTTCCTGACTGATAGGCTTAAAATATGGCAGGCCTGCTAATAGACCGACCTGTCAATCATCATTCATTTTACCCCCTCCTTCTCTTAAATCAAAAATGTTATCATCATAATGTTAATCTGACGTTTCTTAATATTTATTTATATCCACAAGAAAGCGATATAATATACAAAATACTTTAGCATGGCCTCGCCCAACAAATTTCACTAGTACCCGGAATCTTGAATCTTGAGGATGATATGGTTGTATAAGATATTAGGTTCAATAGTTCAAGTAGGTATTAATTCTTATTGATATTACATGTTCGTTCACTTGGATCTGACACTAAGGATTAAAAGGATGTAACTGGAGATTAAACTCCCGGATTAACCACATGATATGTGCCTGAGCTCAGTGTCGCCGCATTCACGTCTTAGGTCGCTCACGAGCGGATGATCGACTCACGAGCCAGGCCTTCATGTGAATAACCACTCAAGAGCGGTTTTTTGTCGTGGGTGACCCACGAAAAGTCGCTTTTGAACGACTCTCGATGCAGCTTGCTCTCGACCCATGAGAACAGCCGCTTTCAAGTGGGTCGTCAGTGAGCTGTGACCGCTTTTGTGTAAAAGCCAATCAGATACAAGCATTTCTCCGGGGTCAAAGTAGTTAGCTTGTTTGTGCAAATATTCGCTATTTTCACAATCGTTGTGGTTTGGCTGTTGTATGTTATTTTTCATTTAAATATCCTCCATGTCATCTTCTACTGGATCTGGCCTTCGGGCCTATTGGACCGAGGAAGAAATTAGTAACTTGATAGAGATTTGGGCAGAACCTGAGATTAGAATGTTAGTGGAAGACATGAAATCAAAGAAAAAGGCAAAAATACATGAGAAAATCGCAGCAAGATTTTGAGTTGATTGGGCATTGGTTGTAAAGCATTTATTTCAATGATTTGTATTTTACATATGCAAAGCCTTGTGTTTATAATATATACTGTATATTTACTATAAACTATAATTTGTACTGAACTTAATTAAATACCGTAATACCTATCCATGACTATCCCTTCAAATGGATTATCCTCACTTCCATTGGGTATATAGTATTGTTAAATTAAATTAAGTGTAAAATTAATTGTAAAATTCATCGTAATTTTTAATTTTAGAATTTTATTATCCGATTTATTTTTTATATTTTTTCATCATATCTTTTTGCTGGGAGAGCATCTCAACAGAAATTAAGGTTACACTTTGGCACAAGAGGTTTACTAGTTGAAAATTGCACACATAGGGTTTTTAATCTATTTTCGCAGGCCAAAACAAAGTTGCCGGCGGGCCTAACCATGAATTTTAGCAGAGTGGTTTCTACATTACTAGCAGAAATGATAATGGGAGTAAAGGTTAGTCATGAAGGCCTAGCTACCAAACAAAATTGTGATCCAATTAATCCAAATTTTAAATTGACACTGCACTTGGACAACACCGGACGTACAGCATTGCATAAATATATACTGTACTGTTATGTGTTCTATCTACAGTATGGTTGCTGATTAGAAATATATTAACCTTAATGTTAATATCATCCATCTGGAAATTTAATTTATGATATCCGCCACAAATCTTTCTACTGCGCGATTATTTGTGAGTCTCACGGCAAATCCATAGAACTTGGAAACTATGAATATGCAAATGTGAAACAAAATACTACGGATGAAGCTCCTTGACTCATTATGTCTGACCAAGGACAAAGTTTGCAGTTAATATTTGTAACATTACACTGCACATTAAAAAAACAATGTGATATTGGAAACTATGAGTTCAGTGTATTTTACAGATATCCTGTCTGGGGGAAAAAATGCGAAAAAAATGTTTATACTGTATTACTCATATACTGATAAAATATTATCAGTTTCCGACGACCTACAGAACAAAACAATCTAATTATTGCTGATTTAATACATACAGTATTACCCCTTGAGAGCAGCAGCTCAATCGGCTAATCTGGTGGTAGCCACTGTGTGGGCGCTGAACCGTGGAGATCTCTAGATCCCATCGCTGCCTCTCCTTAGCCACGATCACATGTCTCCATCGATCGCGAGCGGTTGAGATGCTGGGTCGTGAGAGAGATTGTGTTTAGATAAAAAATGGCCAAACTGCGTCCGCTACACCGCTTTCGAGGCGACCAGAAATAGATTTACGTCACATCCCAATTGGTTGTCGACATGCTAGGCTTGCGATTTCTGATCCTAGGCCTGGGTGGAGGTGGCATTGACGATCCCCGTCTAACATTTTTGCCGATGTTCCCAATTCTGTGGTAAACCGGCAAGTTTAACACATCTGTAACTTATATTGTATTTTCCCATTTATTTTGGAAAGCCACTGAAAATAAATAATCTATTTATCATATATCGTAAGTTCACCTTTATTTTGGAATCATAAGTTATAAAAATTTGCATTTTAAAATCTTCCGAGCGTAGGCCTAGGCATCGGTACACCGCCGTACACGTACTTCGTTAAATCATGTTTGTAGAAGAAATGTATGATACGATATTCCCAAGTATTATTAATTTTAAACTTAGTTATTATGTGATTTATTGTTGTTATATTAAAAGTGATTTTCAAGTTTGCATAAATGGTAATACCATGCCATTCTTAACTCTATTCCAGCCAGGAAAAGTGAAGTCAAACTTTTTCTCCCTTACTTTGACCCCGGAGAGATGCTTGTATCTGATTGGCTTTCACACAAAAGGTCACAGCTCGCTGGCGACCCGCCTGCAAGCAGCTGTTCACATGGATCGAGAGCGAGCTGCATTGAGAACCGCTCGAGAGCGGCTTGTAGTGGGTCACCCACGATAAAAACCGCTTTTGAAAGGTTGTTCACATGAAGGCCCAGCTCGCGAGCCGATCGTTCGCTCGCTCGTGAGCGACCTAAGACATGTGAACGTGGTACTTGTGTTTCAGCTGGAGGGCTGAAATACAAGTTACAATAGTGCACTGTCTTTCCGATGACATGTTTAGCCATTGGTCCTGTGTGCATTTATGGCCCATATGCACGTTAAAAAACGCAGTACACTCTTTGGAAAAGAGTAGGGGATTGTCTCCCGGTGTACTGCCCAATCACCACCAGAAGGACCCCACTGGAAATAAGTCTTCTAAACTTTTGTGGGCTGTCCTTGTTGTTCACACCAAATAAATCCAATCTATAAAAAGCGAAGAATAAATAAATAGTATGCATCCTGGGGTTACTCCAATGGTCAATGGTTGTATATTGTAGTTTCAGGATTTAGTTTGCTGAGGGAAGGAATGGGAAAGGGGTGGGAAAGGTTGAGAAGTGCCAATTATAGATATGTGGTCCGAGGGAAAGGATTTAGGGGAATTATTGCGGGGCCTCTACAGTTTTAACCATTTTAATAGATTGTGTTGGCTGTTGTTAGCTAGGGGGATTGCCTGAGTTTGTGAGAGTACCACTTTTGCTACCCCTATAGATATGCCACTGGCATCTGTTAATTTCTGAGAAAGCATAATTCATCATTCTAATTCTAAACTGAAAGTTATTAACTACACAAAGTAAAGTAGATTCAAATGCTGAATTTCACTTTAAAGTGGTATTAGTCCAACACATGGTACAAATGCCTGTAGGGGCTAATTCTTAAATATTTCTACACAGGGATGTTCTGCATTTAAGGGGTATATTTTTAGCCTACTAGGTAGGACAAGTGTGGGAAAATGACCTGGATAATGATGTATCAAAATTGTCAAAATGTTAGTGTTACCATTAGCTATACTGTAGGTCTACCTTGTTTACTTGGTAATTAAATATATATTTGAATATTTAACCAGTTGGCTAAGTTGGGGCTGTTATGGTAAATCAGGTTGTAGGACTAGTATTTAATCAACAGTTAAATTTGTAAACAATATTAAAAAAGAGGTAGCATAGCTTTCTCATTTCTTAAGTGGTGCTGCATTTCCCAACACATCTTTTAAATACATGTGAACCCCTTTCCCTGAAATTGAATGTTAGGCTGTACAACATGTAGCTGTCTTTATACACTTTTCATAATCTTTTTTATGAATAATAAATTTGTATTACTGATGCTTTATCTTTATACCTATAAGGTCATATACATATAAAATGTTTAAAAAAGGTACCAGTTAAAATCTGGATTAAAATATTGCATCTAAGAGCACAAAACCTTGCACTTTATAACATACAGTAGAGTTTAACAAAGAAATACAATGCAAGAAAATAGACTGTACACATCAATGTAATAAATTACAATAAAATAATGGTTCATTTGTAACCACCAATCCAAAACATCTGTTTTGTGTCACATATTCATATTTTTGGATAATTCATAAGTAGGCATCCGAAATCAGGAACTCTACTGAATATAATAATCCTATGTGGAATAAAAAAAAAACTATAGAGATTTAACCTGACCTTTTAATCCTATGAAATTAAAACAACTATTGTAACATACTAGATTTAACCTGACCTAACTAACTACTATACTAAAAAAAAGTATGGATGCCATATTCGTATTTAGGACTATAGGGCATTAAGTAATGGTAATTCTCGTTATTAGTGTCATGTAGTTTCACACCTAATTGCATAATGGTATTACCCAAATGTGCAGAGTTCTTTTGTGTGTGCAGCGTAATAATGTCTTGTGGGGGAAAAAATGCTTGCTTATCATACTAGAATCAAAAAGCCACATAGCCAAACGAAGCAAAAGTTTGCAACATAAATAACCTCACTTATTAATAATTAATAACATTCATGATTATTCTTAGAAAAGATATTCACAACATTTTTTTATTGTTATTGTTAAAACAAAGATTTCATTTGCACAGTTTTATCTCTGTGTTAACAACTAAAATAGCCAGAAATCAGGACAACATAGCTAATTACATTGTTCTTCCATATTACCTCTGAGATCTCAAATGATTTCCATTCGACTGCAGACACATCAATGACAAATAAAATTAAAACATAAACCAGCAGGCAGGAAAATTTCTAAATCATGGCATTTTAAAGGAATATTATTTTATTTCAAATCTATGACTAAATGCAATCATTAGTTTATTCACCTTATGGCTTATTTGATTTTATTTCTGATTATTTTATATAACTTGTCAATTTTAAAGCCCCATTACCGGCAAAATTTCACTAAAAAAAAAGAATTGTTTTTAGAAAAAATGAATACTGTATGCATTACTCGAATTATTATAAACCATGGTAAACTATTGGCATAAATTTTAGTTTTTACTCAAAAGGATACAAAACGTTTTTATGTCTGATAACAGAACCTAAATTGAGGTAAGGCTAAGCCTAGCCTAGCAGTGTTGGATAGGCTAATGTTTCCGGCACCTACTATTCCTTCACAGACCTATCGCAAAATCAAACATAAAAAATTCATCCATGTTTATTTTTTGTGTGGAACACAAAAAAAAAAAAAAAAAAAAAAAAAAATCAAATTTCAGTCTTATTTTACATTTTTTCATGTTTAATACTGTCTAAATTCAGTTAAACTAGCAATTTCATATTATATTTATAAATTTTTATAACATACAGGTATATAAAAATTAGATTTTTCTTAACTTAAATTTTGCCGGAATGGGGCTTTAATGTACAGTAGAGAATGCCTGGATTTATTGATCTCTGACCATCTCATGTTAAAATGCTGAAATCTGCAAGAGTGCAAAAAATTACCCCAATTAGAATTCAGACAACTGGGGCATTGTTGGGATAATTATCAAGGTATGTTACATATGTACAATATAGTATGCATACTTGTATTATATATAAATGTACATACACACATCCATGCATACTCTACAAGTAAGAATCTTAAACCTACTCTCATCAGATGAAATATATTTAAATTTATCTATACATACAAAACATCATTTATATAGCACTATTTCATGAAGATCAGAGTGCTTTTTGCCTTTAAAAATTTTTTTTTACTATTACTGCGGCGATGAAATACATCTAACAGAAGAATACTGGAAAGTGAGAAAACAAACACAAAACAATGCAGATGAAACTGACCACCACCACACCACTCCCCAGAAATTGAAAATAGTACAAAATATACCTAGCAATTCTACTCCATAAACTTTAATTTAAATACTTACACCAAGGAAAAATCCAAACAAATATAAAAAAGACATTGGTAATATAGCATAGACGTTTGACTTATCAGTATTCTTAGAATTATGTATCAACAAGCAAACACACATCATAAATTACAAATTCAACAGCCAAAGCATTAATTGATCTATTGATATTCATATATTCTGAGTACATTGTATATCTACATCTGGTTGTTATACTGTATGCTGCCCCTGATCCCCAGCTAGTTATACAGATAACATTTGGTGCTGGAAGCATTTTATGAATATACTTTTCATGGTAGGCAGCACAAAATTCATTTTCCAGGCCTGGCTACAGGAAATTGTCCATTGAAGGAACCGTTTCTATTCTTTCTATAGCCAGTAGAAACACACCCTTAACAAATTTCCACGAAATTATTTCTATTTTGTTTCAACATTAACTTTCTTCATTCTTAGAATACTCAGTTTTTCTAGGACATGTTGACCATAAACGCTGATTTCTTAGTCAGATTTCACCTATTAAGATAAATTATCCATATTTAAGAATTACAACTCAACAGTCACATGGGAAGACTGTCTGCAATATTTTATAATCACTGGAATGAAAACTCATATAGAAAGATACAAAAAAACTTGTACAACGGATATAATTTTTTTTATATCTAAATTTAATTACGATGATGTTAATATCCTGTTTTTAACCTCAGCCTTAAGATGAACCTGAATATCATCCGTCGTGCAGGCATCAGTTTACCATGTTGACATTTGATTGACCGCTTCATAAAATACAAAAAGTTTAAATTTTGACAACGAAAATGAAAGGCTGCAATGTAGGCCTACTGAGTTCAACAATTAGTATTTCATTTTCATTCAACAGCCCAGTAAGTTGCCAATTATAGGATGAACGATGCTTTATTACAAACTAAGTCTATTTTGCATTATGAGGCTTAGGACGTAGTGTAGTTGTTTTTACTCATGAGAAGAAATCCTACCATCACAGGAATTGAACCCAGGACTCTAGGATTAAAAGGCAAGCATCTTCAATAAGGGTACAGATCTGTTTTGAAAGGTGGGAAGGGGTCATCTTAACGACTAAAGTCTGGTTTCCTTAAAATCGCTATACTGTTGCTACAGTGTTTTCAGTGCAGTCATACTCGGGAAGGCTCCTCAATTCGACTGACCAATCAGCAACACCAACAGTTGTCAGGGATACCTGTAGTATGTAGCGATTGTATGGAAACCAAGCTTAAGCTAACTGTATACAACTCCACTAATGAACAAAAAGCCTTTATGACAAAAGACTTCACCAAAAGATGATTTATTATAGTAATTTGAACTTGGAAGTCCTACTGTACAGCTAAAGAACAAGATCAATAATGGATTTGGACCAGGAACCAAAAGAACTTCATGGCGGTTCATCACACAGCAACTTCAATTCAAAATGTTTTCAATTCAAAAGAACATTTATTTACTTCCTTTAAAATGTATAATGTAATGAAAAGTAAGTTATATAGTAGAGAATATAATATGGCAGAAGATAATAAACAATTAGCATACAAAGTAATAATAATTATACAAATTCAGCAATAATAGAATTAAATAAGTAAATAACTTACAAATTCAGCAATAATAATATTAAATAACCTACATAATACGAAGGGAAGAAGGCAAATGCCTGAGAAGTTAGCAATAACCTTGTGTTGGGCCAGCCTGGAAACAAGAGACAAGAGAACAGAAAAACGAAACAAGAAGCAACAGAAACAGAAAAGACAAAAAACACAGACAAGACGACGAATCACAAGAAATTGGACCGAAAAGTCAATTGAAAACAGAGATGGAAAGAAATGAGTATAGGAGGGTTATTGATATTTGGCAATAAGGTGTTTTTTTATTTTAGTAGAAAATTGTTTATTGAATGTGAGTTAATAATTGAGAGTGGGTCCTCAGTGGTGCGCCAGATATAATTCTGGTGGCCTTCTTTTGAAGAATTACAAGTTTATGAAGATTAGATGGGTATTAGCCCAGACAATATTACAACAGCTCAGATAGGGTAAAATCAAAGAGCAATAAAGAATCCCTAATATATTTAAAGAAATAAATAAGGACAATTGAAAAATGACACCAAGGCTTTTGGAGACTTTTAATCTCATTAATTTGAGTCTTCCATGTAAGGGAACTATCGAGGAAATTTAGCACTTTTAACAGAAGGTATTTTGAAATTATCTATGCAAATATAGGGAGGAGGAGTCAAATAAACCGATTCTTTTGAGGGCTCCTAAACAGAATGAACCTGCATTTTTTGTGATTAATAGAAAGTTTATTACTAGCAAAGTATTGGGACATAAGGATCAGATTCTCATTAACAGTATAGAAAAGTGATTGAATATTATTATATTAGTGAATAAAAAACAGTTGTGTCATCAGCATAAAGAAAGAAAAAGAGAAAATTAGAGGATCAGTAAATGTCATTAATACACAGAATAAATAAAAGAGGACCTAATAATGAACCCTGGGGAACACCACATGTAATAGGTGAGAAATTAGAAACATGATTTGCATATTTGGTACGTTGGAAACGATTAGAAAGATAACTTTTAAATAGGTTTAACGCGGGACCCCGAATGCCATAGTGATAACTTAAATAAAAGAATTTCTACTACAGGTAGGCTACTAACATTTCAGACAAAAAAGCTTTGCTGCTCTCACTGTAGCACTTTCATCAACACTATAGCCTTATAAATTGCACCACACTGAAAATCTGTTCATTTAAAATATTACTATAAGCACCCAGTGTTCTTGTCTCATGATTAATTATGCAAATTAGGAGGAGCCACTCAACTTACTGGTTAATGTTTAAAACAGGTTAAAAAACAAGGCATTGAAATTTCAAACTGGTGATTCCCTAGTATGTAAATTATAAATTTTTTATATTTCAAAATAAAGTGAAAGAATGTATTTAAAAATAAAAGTAATGGATAAAAATTATAGCAGGTTTAAAAAGGTATTAAAGGATAAATGAACCGGTCGTCACCTGATGATGATGTAAATACAGTACATAAATTTTTATATTTCAAAATTGAATGAATTGAAGATATTTCTTCAATAAATAATGGAAATGAATAACAAAATTTTAAGTGTCAAACAATTTATGAAATATGGACATATACCCATAATAATCACTTTACATATTGTATTTCATTTTACAACAAATAGTAAACACTCCTTATTAATATTAACAAGACTGAAATGGCCTAGATTCTTTACCATTCATTTCTCCTGTATGTACAGTAATTTGTATTAAATTATTCCATATTTACTTAGCATGTTATGATAAATGGCTCTCATATTTACTTAACTGCTGCAGTAAGCATATATTCTTTTATTATTTACTTCCTGTGTTGATCTAAAAAAAAAAATAATACATTAAATATTTGAATAATTGCTTAGCTTTTAAATATAATTAACTTTTAATTTAAAACATTTTCTATGGCAATTATCAAATACATAAATAATACTGTTATACTTGTACAACCCTTAAATTTATGGATTTAACTATATAGTAAATTATATACATTACACTGCATGACAGTGCGAGACTACTGTTCTAGGTTACCAACAGTGTCAGTAGCCTACAGGAGTATGAAATAGATTATGTTAATTATAAACCTAGGAAACATTCTGAGCATCAATGCACCAGGTTCTTTATCTTTATTTGTTAATTTCCTTTATATGATTATATGGTGGTTAAGATAATTGCCATCCAAATCCCAGGATCATGGGTTCAAATCCCATAATGCAGCAGGATTTTTACTCATGAATAAAACTCCACTCTGTAAGCTTCATGATATTCAGTTTTATCCTGTAATTATTGACAGGTGTCTATCTACTGTTGAACATACAGTAAAAAGGGAAAAATTATTACATTTTTTAATAATCTAGCTTTGAGAAATTTTACTGGGTAATGTTATTACATAATTACTTTAATCGCACAACTCATCAAATTAATAATATATATGTCATGATTATAAACAATAATTCATGTTAAATCTATAATGACACAATAGATTATAGCAAACTCATATATTTATATTTACCAACCTGATAATTATATTTATAATTTTCATTAAAGCAAAATAATTAACAAAGATAAAACAAATATATACATGTAAGTATGTAATCTATAGGTATAATTATAATAACTATTATTTCATCAAGGTGACAACTACAGTTTAAAAAATATTGCTACAGAGAAATTACATTTCCTAACAACTCATTCATATAGAGTTGAAATAAATTTTCCATTTTAAAATGTTTTTACTTGTAAAACAAGTATTATTTGCATGCACACAACTATTGAACATATTGGGAGAGCACCTAGAATTGACTATGGGGCGTGGCTAATTATATGCTTTCTCCGTTTCTTAATCTTCAACTGTACAATGCAGCTGAATTTTAATATATCTATGCATGGCACATAATGACAGCGGTTAGCAGCCATTCTGAATCAATGCAAATGGCTTTGAATCAATAACATAAATATAAATTTAACAACCCAGAAAATTGCATGTTATTGTTAACTGAAGTCTAGTGCATATATTTCGAGCAAACAGATGGACATATATTATACATGACAGATATATTATAAAGTAATATACTCTAAGAAGATGTGATAATAATAAGAGAAAATCTTATGCTTCAGATCTTGCTTGTGCATATAGAGGGCGCTTGATACAATTTTACTACTGACAGACTGAAATATTTCAATGCTGTACTGTAATTTGTTCTCTTTTTCAAATAAGGCCTGTACCTCTGATTTGATTTTTTTATGTAATATACAGTATAACACATCAAAAATAATAATAATAATTATAATGAAGACTTAATAAAAGGCACCACTTCAGTCAAAAACAATACATAATAAAATTTCTGTTATTTTCGACCCATTATGCATTGAAGATTTTACTGCGTTTTGGCAATTTTGTTTACTGTAGCCCTACAGGACATTAATGTTTTTAAATAGTTTTCTTTTTTTTAGTTGTTAACTGCATACAGGCATCATCAATTGACATCTCATTAAGTCCACCATTGATATCATTACCATTACTACTATTACTGGACTAATCACCAAGAAAACAGTTATAATAAAACAAGGACATATGACTATTCAAAATAATAATTTATTACCATGGATAGTGTCCATGCCAGCTACAGTAGATATAAATAATTTTAGGTTCTAAAATTCATTTTTTGGAAGATCTAATAATTTTTATGTAATATCTTAAAGTATATCTTTGTAAACAATTAATTGAAATGGCATAATAATATTAACAACAGCTAGTCAGATCATACTCCAGATAGATTTGGCCTACTGTTATTCACAGAGTGGTAACATGTCTATGACAATGATGTTCAGATTTCTTTTAATATCCAACAAGAACCCCAATGAGAGGATGGAATGATGATTTATAGACTCATTATTAGGCTTAGGGAGTGGAGTTAGTTTAAGATGAAAGAAAAGTATTAGTGTCTCACCGGGTTTGAGCCAAAGACACTTGGATTTGAAGGCAAACACCTTAACCACCAAGCTACTGTACAGCTCCTTTACAAATGATGATAATAATGATGATAATAATGATGATTATAATGATGATAATAATGATGATTATAATGATGATGATAGTTTGTTGTATTTTCGTAAAAAAATGTAAATTTGGATGTAACACCTTTGTGTGTGCCACTGATCCTAAGGTGATATTCCTAATAAATTGATTGATTGACAATGACGATAATGGTACAGTATTCATTAATATAATATAGATTAACAATGGCAGATCCAGAATTTTTTCAAATGGGGGGGGGGGGGTGGCACATCATTTTCAGAATAGATAAGTGAGTAGCACATAACATTGAATGCATTGAAATTTTAAAATTTAGTGGAAAAATAGGAGAGAGTGGCGACTGGATCCGCACCTGATTAATATAGATAATGATGATGATGCTTTATTAAATTGTGATTAATAATGATTTCGATCACAATATGTATCCAAATATCAAATTCCATTTTATCAAATTGTCATCTAATAAACAACAGTACTCTGTCAATATCATTTGCATATGAATATTTAAAAAAAAGTAACTTCTTATGGATCATTGCACAATATCAAGATTACAAGAAATGCAATATTTCATCAGTCTGTCCCCATCATACACACATGCATGAATAGTTATTACCGTATCTGTATTGTATTTCAACTACCTTGATTGAAGGTGGTTACCCACCGATTTTTTAAATAGTCAAACAAAAATATCTCTAACCGTTCCCAAGTTTTTCGTCAAACACCCTTTTTGTGAGATTAGAAAAATCAGTTATGCAACATATACAACAAAATTTCCTCCAGAGCCTTTCTTTTATCACATGGCACTGATAAAATATTAGTGCTCGTTATTTCATGATTGCACATATAAACAATATATAAACAATCATTACCATTTGAAATATTTGTAGTACACTTTATATACATTGCTTCTCTCCACCGAGTAGTATAAATGGGTACGTGGTGGGTTTGCTTGCTCCCGCGCCGATTATCAGCAGCAACACTTACTGTAAAACATGTGGACCCAATAACCAGGGAAAAGAACTGCGCTTCATAACCTCAAAGGGAGAGGTGAATACCAGTACTAGAATAAAAGTTGGAATGAGACTTAAGTGTTTGAACGATTTGAATTACGGGTACAGTTTAGAAACATACCCGCAGATCTGTCAGACATACCCTTCAAGATTCTTAAGTACCTGTTTCATATGCTATATTTATTTTTAGTGTCTTTAAAGAAAATAAATATAAGAATAAAAAAAAATATAATGATACCAATATCACTAAAGGGTGTTGGTGCATCGTTGTCATAGCTGGTTTTGTTGTTTGACGTTGCAAAATACATAAGAATATAATAGAACATACAAAGGCGTGTGATAATGTTTATTCGGTGAGGAAAGTAAAGTCTCTGAGAGAACAAATAAAAGCAATACAAAGAGAAAAATCAAAGGTCATAGAGAATCAAAAATGGCATTGAAGATTAAAAAAATGTGACATTCTGAAACATGAAGTCAAGTATATGCTCAAACTTTAAAAATCCAATATAAGAGTCTTGGTACATATTAAGATGGTGGATACTTCTTTAGTAATAACTTTTACAAGATATACATTTTTAAAAAAGATGGTGGATAATTCGTTAGTAGGCCTAATAACTTTTACAAGATATAAACTCCAAAAAAAAAAAAAAATGAATACGCTTGCAAGGTTCCCAAATCTCCTGCATATGTGGGAATGTCCCAGAAATCAGCAACGACTCCCATGTCGGCACTCCTGTAAGCCTCCCAAAACTAACCCATCTCCCATAAATTCATGATGTTTGCATGATTTACTACTGTATTATCAATTGTCTCCCTGAAAACGGTTGGCCTAGGTTATCCCAACACAAAGGTTAGTGGGGTTAGCAAGAAATTCAGCCCCCCCCCCCCCCCCCACCCATCTCCT
>NW_022695941.1:291525-312366 GCF_011630105.1 Anneissia japonica | reverse complement strand
AGACCTCTGTCGTCTGATGCCACTATGAAGTCGTCGGACTAAAACTATCAATTTGGTACCCCTTCCACCAAAGTTAAGGGCTCATAGATGTACCACTAAATCCTTTCTTTTACCTCTTGGACTACTGTACCACGAGTTTTTGTGATATTTTACTACCTTTTTCATATAATTGTTTCGTTGCTTACCTTGTTCTGTTTGGTAGTGTTTCTCTTTTTCCAAACATTGGAATTTGCTTGTTGTTTTATGTTATTGGTAAAACCTATTCAACACTCCTATGATTTGAAGAAAAAATAAGTTTATTCAAAGAACCATTCATAAAAAAGATACATATATTTTTCCGAATAAAAAGATCTGCAGTTTTGTTGCAAAAGTACTATGATGATCATCACTCAATCGTACACTCACTTGCACTTTGCGGTCAAAGAATATATCCAAGGTGATGCTTTTAAATTAGAAAATCATGCCTGATTAATTGTATTACGAGGACATAAATGTAAATAAAAGCATTGTATCACTGTCTTGGATCGAACGTAGGCCAGCCACTAGGCCTTCGACTGATTATATTACGATGTTTCGATGGTTCCATCAAATTCAGCTGTGTCGAACAAAATGTAATTTAAGAACAATTTCTCTTAATAATTGTATCATCATGGATAGAGCAGAAAATATAATGGAATACCGAGTTATTAATAATATATATAACTTACGAAAAATAATCGTTCTAATTTTTTTTTCTTCCAACTACCTTTAATTAAGTACTCACTATACAGAAGAAGAGGCTCATCTTGTGAGCTGCTTAGGTGATTCGAAATCTCCTTAGCCTAGATCACATCACTTTATTGATGAAAAAGGCAAATAAAAATTAAATATCCGACGCAAAACTAAAGCGTATTCCAACTAAAAGCTATAGATTATAACTAACATGCAATATCATTTCACCTGTCGGTTTCCACGACCCTTAAAAAAACAAACATGTTCTGACTCCATTCGTATTTTTTTCTTGACACTCCAGTAACCACTCATTGAATACTATTTTTTGACGAACGCCAAATCAAGCCCTACCATTTATATCGAGGGGGTGTGTAATCCCCTAATTCCGTACAGTTCACAAGAGAAAGCAGGAAATTTGAGATCAATCTAAGGTATTATTAATGTTAAACACAAAGCAAAGTACTTTGATTGTAATTTTTAGTCAAGTAGTGCATTGTTATTGAGGAATGCATCAAGAACTGCGTTTTCTTCTAATAAAATATCGTATTTTCTTGTTACCAAAATGATCATTTCTGTGACGTCTTTTCACCTGATCGTCGACAACGTCCCTGAACCATCTTCACAGTACGATCTTTTGGTGGTCCAACTCGATCAATGTAATGTAAATTATACAATGAAATTTGTTATTTATTATTTCAGCTATACGTGTAGAAGGGCGATAATAACAAGCAAGAATTTTGATGATCGCTTAAATAGGTAAGTAATAATTCCCTCAAAACCTTATAAATGTAAAATTTTGAAGTATACCAAAAGTAGATAAATGTATAAGGGACAATTATTTATTAATTGGTGTTAGTATCTATGACTTGATTATACGATAAAACCATTAACTTACAGTGCTAATTTACAACATCCATCAAGCTCAGAACGCAAAAATTGTTCGAGGAAAAGGAGGTGATGTACACTCTGTCTCCTCTACCTCGAGAGTTTCGATGGACCCACCCTAACAATAATTTTAGCCTAGGCCTAGCATATAATGTGGTATTGTAATTACCCACAGCTCTATGTTATCCACATCGAAGACATTTTTGAAGGTAAAATGAGGCTATAACTTTGTTTAAAGTAAAATAGTCACACGATAATTTCTGATGTTGATTTTTACACATTCCAATTCCATCTGAAATTCCTGCCTAGACATAGGCCTAGGACCTAGCATAGGAGCCTGTATAGCACATAGACCTGGGCCTTTAGGCCTTAGCTAGCCTGCTATTATTAGTACTGTACTATTCGTCTAGGACAGGCCTATATAGCGCTGTAGTGTAGGACAAATGTGTGTTTCCTTTTATTTATTTTAGGTTTGTATGAAAATACAATGAACCACAAGCTCCAAATTCTAAATTTATAAATGTAAAAAAAATTACTTGATGAAATTCTGGTTACAGAATTAATACAAAGCAACAACAACACATTTATTTCATGATTTCAGACTTGTTTTCAGCTGAAATGGACAGCATTCTATATACCTGTAGCTAGGTCTCCATATATACTGTGTATTGTAATTTTGAGGTGGCATATACCTTCTTGAAATAAATTGTAGGCAAATTGGCAACTGTAGCTATTATTGATGCAAACCTTCAAACTGTGAAAAGAGGCTATAAACTACACTGCCCGTTTAAAATTTATATGATTCTCGTAATGATAAAAAGGTGTTGTGTTGACAACGAAAAAAGTAAGAAAGATTAATTTTGCTGTGGTAAAAAACATCATTAGCAAGTCAATAATAATTCAATTTATACTTTAAATTCAGGTTATGAACCATGAGTCGACAAGCAGTAAGTGGCAAGGCTCGGAGCCACACACCGACCACTAACCAGGACCTAGCAAGTCTCTTTGAATGTCCAGTTTGTTTTGATTATGTCTTGCCACCAATCCTTCAGTGTCAGAGTGGTCATCTTGTTTGCTCAACCTGCAGGCCAAAATTGAGTTGCTGTCCAACATGTAGAGGTCCTTTAGGTAAGTAGAGGATGACCAAAAAAAAAAATGATTAACAAATTAATCAACATCATATTTGTTTTTAAATTTCAAATTTACTCATGTTATCATGTTGTATAATATCAACATTGTCAATTGATTATTAAAGTTTTGGTTATAAATACAGTAATAGAGTACATGATAGTAAATTTGCTGTGGGGTGGTGATATCAGTAATAAGTATAAATCTACACTTAGGTTCATAGTATGTATTCGGTACTAAAGTTTGCCATTTGTTATTTTCTTTCACGCCTCACAGGAAGTATAAGAAATTTAGCTATGGAAAAAGTTGCACAAACAGTAATGTTTCCCTGCAAGTATGCTTCATCGGGTTGCTTGGCAACCATGCCACACACAGAGAAGCCAGATCATGAAGAAGCGTGTGAATTTAGGCCATATTCCTGCCCATGTCCAGGTGCTTCATGCAAATGGCAGGGCTCTTTAGAACAGGTTATGCCACATCTTATGCATTCACATAAAAGCATCACAACGTTGCAAGGTACGTCAGTTCATTGGTATACCATATATTTTTCAAGTAGTATTATAAGCCCATGCTCGAGTATAAGACCATTTCCTAATTTAGGATTTATTTCGGATTCAAGCCTTCATTCAAGGCTAAGAGAAAGGTTCGAGGCTCTATTTTGAGGCTCTCTACATGTGTAGACACTGTAAGGAGAGGAGTTATATATTTTCATTCCCCACTAATAGCACTTGGCTGGGAGTATTCAGACAGAACTGTATTTTACTACACATTAGGCTGGAGAGTCATAGGTCATTACCATGATACTAAAAAGCCAATGATGCTTTTGTTCTTTGACACATGCTTATTGTTGCAACATTTAGGTGGTTACAAGGGTAAAGCCCTGCCCAGACTATCACATTTTATATGACAAAAATATGTGACATGCCTAAATATGGTCATGATGACATCACATCATGACCATATATAGGCACATCATGACTATATATGGGCATACAACAGGTTTTTTTTCCCAAGTAAAATTTGATAGTCTGGACAGAGCTTAACATTTGTTACAATTACATATCAAACTTATGCAATCTGAATACATTATAAGATTGATGATCGTGTTATGCACTTGTCAATTGTACTCCCCCACCCCCCCCTCCAGATGCGGGCCTAGTAGGAACTTAGCCGGGGATGTAATTTCCAGAATGGTTACAGTACATGCATGTGGAAGTCCCGGCCACCTCCCGGCAATGCGGGACATCGTTTTAACATACATCCCCGGGTAAGTCCCTCCATTTACCGTCATAGTTCTGGTAAAATTCCCTCTTAATAAATGATTGGATGATAAAACCTACTTGAAGGTCTAGCCTATGTTTGAATCGGAAAAGCATGTGATGAGAGCTAGGCCTGATGGAAGCACTACGCATGCATATCACTAAGCAGATTTCCATGGAAGTTTGGAAAAGTGCGAAAAAAAAAGGAGTGTATTGACAGATTGGTCATAGAAAAAGAAAATAATTGATTGATTGATTTAACTGATTGATAGAATTTAATTATGCAATATCAAAACAGAAATTAGGCCTAAATAAGGAAATGAATACATGTAGTAGAAACAGATTTCCTTACCTTGGCTCATGTACTGGCGCATTTTTGATGCAAACTAGGTCAAATTAACAGTTCACAAATTTTCACACAACACACTCTCGTGCTGCCACCTTGGTCCTCGGCGTTGTGTGGTTGGAGGTTGAAATTTCATTATGTAATTTTTACCGTGATCTATAAAAAATGATGGCCAACCATGATGGTTGGCCTAAAGTACCGGTAGGCGATTCTTTAATTACCAGAACACACGGTTAGTTGCTGACTGAATGCCTAGGGGCTAGTGTAGGCTAGGTAGGACCAGACCTGGTTTGACAGCACTAGGCCTAGCCCAGGCCTACACACCCAAAACTGCTACTATAACTTGTAAAATTCCCGGCCCTTCCAAGGGCAAATTTTAAGTACGTCCCGGCACTACGGGGACACAACTACAGTATGTGTACATCCCCGTCTCAGTCCCGGTTAGTGCCCCACTATGGCCCGGGTCTGGGAGCCGAGACTGCAATTGACAAGTGCATTACTCTTACTTATATTCCTTTAATATGTAATGATTCATTCCAATTTCTAATTTGTTTATAAATTACAAAACTTTGTAATATAGAATTTAAACACCAAAATAATCTTTTTTTTAGGTGAAGATATAGTATTCTTAGCTACAGACATAAACCTACCTGGAGCAGTTGACTGGGTTATGATGCAGTCATGCTTTGGCCATCATTTTATGCTAGTGCTTGAAAAACAAGAAAAATATGACGGTCTACAGCAGTTCTTTGCAATAGTTCAACTCATAGGCTCACGAAAACAAGCAGAGAGTTTTGCATACAGGTGAATTGATATTGATATAAGAATTTTGGAACCACTGTATGTAGTCATCAGTACCATCATTATCAATTCATTACCATCATTATTACCAACATCATTATTATTATCATTATTATCATCATCATCATCATCATCATCATCGTCAACATTATCATTATTATTACCATCATTGTCATTAACATCATTATCATTAACAGCATCATTGTCATTAACATCATAATCACCATCTTCATCGTAATCAAGAGCCTTGATTTGATTTAATTTATTTTGAAATAGCCATAAAATACTGCACATACAAAGATATAAAAAAGGCAAAAAAGTTGCTAAATTTGAAAAATAATAAACTGGATAAAACAAGGATAACACAAAAAGTTTAAAAACAATTTAAACTTATTCCATTGTGGTCCTTTGATAAAATATAAATAAAAGAATTTGATTTAATCCACAAACATACAAATTATGCACAACTCATAAGGCTCTGTCTGCATCATCAAAAACATGTTGAAGAGACTGTTTCCTAATTATTAATAGCCTATTAATTTTCATAATTATCACATTTTTAGCAGTAATGATCATCTTTTTTTTTTTAATTTGGAGCAAGAAAATTATCTTTTTTCTTTGTTTTTGTACCCATAAATTAGATTGGAATTAAATGGTCATCGACGACGATTATCCTGGGAGGCCACGCCTCGATCCATCCACGAAGGAGTACAGGCAGCGATCATGAACAGTGACTGTTTGGTGTTTGATTCTAGTATTGCTCAGCTCTTTGCAGAAAATGGAAACCTTGGAATCAACGTAACTATTTCCATGTGCTGATCAATGTCTCTGTGTTGTTGTATACTTTATTTATATTTTCTTTAGAGTAGGGTTCCCGGGTGAAGTAATAAGACAAGCGGCTTCATGGTACAGTCTATTCTAGAATTATGCACATTGAAAGGGGGGGGCCTAGACTGTGGTATGTATATAGTTACCTCAAAACAATGTCATACATTGTTTACCACAGTGCTTTATAGGAGAATTGAGGTATCTTCTTGTAAGTTATCTTTCCCAAGAAATAATGTTTTTCTTTGCATCACTTTATGACATGGGGGATGCAATAATTTCTGTAACTAAGGCATAATGCTACACGTCTACACTGCTAAGCAGTGTTTATCCCTGTGGTGTCTCTAATGGGCATGGGGATGCATGCTTCCTTAAAAAATATTGTTCACTTAAAAAAAAAAAAAAATACTTGCTGTGCAAAAAAATGACACTCAGGTAGTTAAAAAGCACCTCATATCACCCCATATTCCAGCTAGCACTATCTCATTTTTCCTTCGTTCAGCCATCAGCTTCCCTTCATTGGCCCCACCCAATGGCAGCACTTAGTTTTAGCATGTGGTTAGCCTAACATTCATTACTTTGCATGAGCAAACTTATTATCTGGTTTGCCATGCCTCTTCCCTTCATCAGCCCCACCCAATGGTAGCACTCCTAGATATGCCATTTTGTTAGCCTAACATTCATTACTTTGCATGAGCAAACTTATTATCTGCTTTGCCATGCCTCTTCCCTTCATCAGCCCCACCCAATGGTAGCACTCCTAGATATGCCATTTGGTTAGCCTAACATTCATTACTTTGCATAAGCAAACTTATTATCTGCATTGCCATCCCCCTTACCTCCCAAGCACATATTGCAGTCAAAATTAGGTGACATATTTAAGGATAAATGCCGTAAAAATGCTTGTAATGTAAGAATTGTCTTGTATATAGAATAAATTTAGAGGAGTGAAATGATTTGCTGAGTTCTGAGGAAAAGAATTGATGAAACTGTCAAAATTGTACTGTATGTGGCTGAGCAAAAATAGCAAGAAAAAAAAATTATGATTGATAATGATAATTATGATGATGAGCTTAAGTAATTAAGCTTATCTCAGGTTATTTTCTTTACTCCTATTCAGGTTTTTTTTATCCAAGTGTATTTATATTGTCAGAATAATATATGCTGTCTGTAAATAAAGGCGACTGGTTTTGAAACATCATAAACAATATGATTTTCAAAACAAATTATTAAATTGTTTCCTTTAATTATCGAATTTTCTATTGAGTAAAAAATTATTAGATTATTCAGTTAGAAATGTGATGTGGAAGGGATATTTTTTTATTATATTTTATTCACGCAAATTATCTGATAGTTGGTAGCATGCTCAACGGAGTATAATAATGCATTATGCCACATAAACATTTATGTCAACTTTCAATACAGTACATTGATGGGTTGAGGTAACCAATCCTATGTATATTTCTGTCTTTTATTGCTATAAATAAATTAAGGGTCAGTGCTTTGCAGCCATAAAATATATTGGTGATCCTACAAAATATTTTTAACCACAGACATACAGAAACATGTTATGTTGTGATGTCCGAGTTTTTATCTAAAATAATTGAGAAGATGCATTAATATAGGAACATACCCTGTGACTGGTTGTTAAGTGTGGGTGTGGCAAGATCTATTGGATTGGTTTTCCTAAACTCTTTTAAGTTTTAGAGGTCTTGCCATACCCATATGTTATGTCAGTATCTGATTTTGATTTTCAGGGATTAACACACGTAAAACAAATTTCAAAATTTATTATGAATAATATCTTTATTGTATCAAGCAATTGAATAAATCTTGATATACCTAAAGTTTTATACAAAATTATTTATCAGGAAGTATAGTAAAAACTTGAGTTAAATTCCTTACTGTATGTGTATATTTTACTCCATAACCAACCACATGCGATACTGATTTTAGAAACATTTGTATTATTCAGTATATAATGTCAATACTGATTTTGTGTCAAGTCACCTGTATTAATTATAAAACTATTAGCGTATTTAGCAGTTAGCAAGATTCAATACTCTGTGCACATGCTGGAATCAATGACTATTTGGTACAGGGTACATTAAGAATCGTGGCTGATTAACAGATTTGCTGCCATGGGCGACAATACTCATCTTACTGGGTGGGGCAGATAAGCAATGGACTGGTATACTTTATTATGTATTATGACAATAATCACACCCATATAAGGCAATTCACACAAATTTTCACTTAAAATTTGATAAATGTGAATAGAGCCAAACACACTGGGGCAGCAGCATAAGCTTTGTCCACACTCTCAAATTTTATGTGACAAATGTGATATGCCCGTATTTGGGTGTAATGTGACATCATCATGCCCATATATAGGCACATGACACCAATTTGTCACTTAGAATTTGATAGTGTAAGCAGAGCTTCAAGAAAGCACATAGGGCCTACAGTAATATATTTGAGATGTTTGATGTTTTATTATTTGCAGTTGGCTAATATTTCTACATGGTAGCACCCTTTAAAACTTGTCGTGGCAAATGGGAAAGCTTTGTCATGCATTGCCCCGTGGCAGCAAATGTGTTAACACTATATAATTATCAGTTTTATATAATGCTATATTTCATAAAATAATATTTGGAAGGATAAAAAAATTGTTTTTATTTGAAAAATGTTGATCAAATCTATCTGGATACTGATAGCCTCAGAATTATTCCAGCATTTGCAGTTTTTCATCATTTTTGCCTGGAATATGCAAATTAGGCCCATGGAGAGTAACCATCCACCGACAACACAATTTGGTTTGCTATTGCATCTTTGTTTCGTAATAGAATATAACTTCGTATGATTGAATTGTGTTAATTACCATTATCCAAATTGACTGGTTCCCTCTTAAATACCATTGCTTTTCTTTAAAAAAAAATATATACTTAAAATATGAAGAATTAAACAATTATTATATTTTGTATGCATTTTTGATTTTGTAAAATGAGTAAATTATTTGAAAAAATATTAAAATATACTTAACAATATTGGTTTTTAAATACATATTTGGCTCTAATGCACTTTAGCACTCCAGCTACTATGTGAAATCTTAATTCGTAATTTCCACAAACATGGCTTTAGACACTCTACCTATGTGTACGCATCTTTGATGCTAGACTAAATGTATAGTACGATCCATGATATGTGATGTGAAAACAGACGGGCAAAGCGTGACCCGACAGTGATTTTTTTTTGTTTTTGCGGCCTGCGAAATTGAGTTAAAAACCCTATGTGTGCAGCCCACCAACCATCTTTGGCTAGAAAACACCTTGTTTTTGTATGGCCCGATACTGATTATCAGTAAAAAGTAATATTAAAACTCGGTATAAAAGCAGTGCAAGAAGTTTTTTGTTTGGAAGCACACTGGAAATATCAAAGTGTGGGTGTGGCCCTCTGTGTTAAAACAAAAACTCACTTTGGCTCTCTGACCATTTTTATGCCTGAGCTAGAACAAGCACTGGAAAACATGATTTTGCGTAGTTAATTGCTACAATTTCTGCATGATTTGTGGTGATTTTTGGATGAGGAAGTATAGCAAGATGTTGTTTCGAATGCCTACGATGCAAATGATTTAACAAAAAAGTACTAAAGTGCATTAGTGCTGCCAAATATTCTTCACAGAAAAATAGTGAATTTTTTGGCAAATGTCATTGAATGCATTTAACAATTTGCTATTATGTCTGCTTTAAAGTTAGTGTACAGGGCAACCTGTAATGCGTAATTTATTATCCTAGATACATAAGTTGTGATCCCTACAATACATGTCGAAAAGTACTGTTGAGTTCTCTGTACATAAACAGACTTTTTGACTTGTATTGTATGTGGTTATTGTGATACATTTTCAGGGCACAGAGATGTGTATATTATTACTGTATAAACAATGGTTTATGTAAAGTAGGTCATGTATATTAGACAATTGGGAATGAAGTAGTAAATAAGGTCAATTGTATGCATGTTCAGGGCACAGTTGACTCAACATTAAGTACAGTAATCCCAACAGAATGAATTATTATTATTATTTTTTTTAAATTTATTTTCAATTTAATGCAGAAATTTAAATACATAACTCTGCTGCCAATTGACTTCACATCTGAATGCATCTCATTTTGAAATAATATTTTAGTTTCAATGTACAATTTTGAATAGTTGCATATAAATTTCATTGTCTTATTGATACAGGTCTCCCTCCACTTATGGACCATTTCTGGTTTCTATGGTCTTTATCAGATTTGGTCTCTTATTAGAATAATAAAGAGAAGACATTTCTTAATTTAAGACCACAGAAAATTGGCCTTTAATTGGAGGGAGGCCTGTAGTTTGTTAGAGACATTCAGTCTGCTACTGCTTACTTGACTTCAATTTAGTTACCACCTTCAGGATTTTTCAAATGTGGCTTAGGTCCAACTGCAGACATGTTTGTTGCCTTGAAGTTGTTATTTAATCTTCAGTGCACCCTTTCCTCTTCTTTATTTCATATGTAGCTGCAAAAAATAGTGTAAATATAATTTACTTGGTCTTTAAATTGGTTGGATAGAATTAATTTTTGATACATTTTTAGGGCAATATCTAATTTATCATACATTTTTCAAACCATGCGATTGAAGTTTCCTTGTGTTCATAGTGCAAATCACAACATGTTGTTGGAACAAGACAACCCTCCAGTTTTATAGATATAACACTTTCAGTATCACTAAAAATATCAAAATTTAATGTATTGTTATGACAAACAGAATATACTTTATCATAGTTTTATCAAGTAAACCAATTGTTTACACAGATCCAAAAAAGTTTAAATTTGTTTTTTACGTTTGTGTTAGTACTTGTAGATTTATTATATAAGATATTATAATACATGTGTCTGTATTATTCAGTAATATTTATTATTCATACAAGAAAGAAATTTTGCCTTTATAATATTATTTACTGATATTCAATTTCATATTCATGATACTGTACCAATTCTATGCATTGGCCTACAGCCATAGCTCAAACTTCAGAGATGTTGTAAATTTCTCTGCTCATGCTTAAAAACATACTGTCTGTTTGTGATAAACCCTTTAAAATATTATTAAATGTTTGAATTACCAGCATATTGAAGCCAGGCTCTGGAGGAAAACAATTTTCTGATATGCTGTACAGCTGATCTTTCTAATACACGAAAAGGGTGTTTGACAGAAAACTCAGAAATGGTTAATAAATATTTTAAAATTCGGGGAAATTTTTTCCCTGTTTTTAAATATTCAAAAATCTATATCTCATTAACCGCTCTCAACTTTTTCATAAAACACAATTTTTGTGTCTTAAGGCCTATTCATACTATCAAATATTTTTTGACAGAAACATGAGACTTGCCTAAATATGGTCCTAATGACATCACATCAAGACCCTATATAGGCATATAAAATGTTTCCTCTGGTGCCTGGCTTTAATTTATTAGCTTTCAATAAAGAAATTCTGAGAAAAAAAATGCTTCACCAAGAAATAATAATACTGTTCCTACATTCTTTATATCCTCAGCTGGTAACGTTAACAGTTTTTGTAGAAGTAAAATGACCAATTCTGGCAAAAATTGCTTCAATATGTGGCTCATTGGAAGTTGATAATTAATTATTTAAGTAATTCAATATTTTAATTGATTTTTAAAAGGTTTTTGCCCAATTAATCACAGACTGTATATCCTTAAAACCATGCTCCATAGGAAAAATCATGTTATGTTGTATAACTCATTTTTCTGAGACACAAAAATTGTTTTTTCTCTGGAACCTGGCTTTAATGATAACAAAACAAAAATATTGTGTCGTAGTTAATCGTAATTGCTTATGGCGGTGGGAATATGCCATGGCGTTTTTGTAAGGAATTGTAAGTATTTTGTTTATAATAATCAATTACGTTTGTAGACATGATGGAATGAACTTGTTGAAAGTTTAGAATAAATTGATTATCAATGGCATAAATTGAAAATCATCTCAAGAGTTTTTTTGAGTTGTGAATTTAATTTGTTCCTTATTCATTTCATTCATCTCAAGAGTTTTTGAGTTGTGAATTTAATTTGTTCCTTATTCATTTAAGTCAATATTCTATTCACATTTTATTCCCCAATTTGACAATAAGACTGCATAAACGATAACCATTTGATTTTCCTGAATGTCAAAAATTAAACAAGTTTATTTGAATCTAACTTTGTGCACTCATTTAATTAGCGCCCTCATATCAAATTTAGGGGAATGCCCTCTGTCCCCACTTGCCGTGCACGCCTGTGTCGTCAAGGGTTATGTGTTATCGGTGAATCTATCGCGGTAACATTACATGGCGTGGTGATAATCTTGACTTGATCTGAACTCTGTGTTTCGAATAATGTACTGTTTAGTAATGATTATCTTTTGTATGCTAATTGCTCTGTAGAACGACCGGGATAATATTATCACCAGATTGTGCACAATCCAGTTTCAATAGGCCTAAATCATTGGAATATCACCTGTTTCCGACGATTAGAGTAACCGTTTAGTTTAGCAATCCACGTGCTGTTCCTTCAAAGCAAGTGTAATGTGGGCTGGAAACACGCCTCAGGACCTGTTCGTATTCGAAAAACAGTTTGATACACTGGCCTGGAGAAAATGGTTGGAACAAAACTGGACTTACAGTATTTTGATCGCTGCTATCTACATTCCAGCAGTTTTCACCGGAATAAACATCATGAAAGACCGTCGACCATTCAATGTACGGTATCCATTGATTTTTTGGAATATTCTCCTCGGAATCTTCAGTATTGCTGGAGCTTGTAGGTCAGTTCCAGTGATGATAAATGTTCTCATTCACGATGGTTGGTATCAGTCCGTTTGCGATTCTAAATACTTCTGGCCTGAGTACAGCGGCATTTGGTCAGTATTATTTGTGCTCTCCAAGGTACCAGAGCTTGGTGACAGCGTGTTCATAATCTTGAAGAAACAGAAGATGCAGCTACTACACTGGTATCACCATGCCACTGTCCTCATTTGTGTCTTTTACTTGTACAGCTTCCACACGTCGATCGCTTGTTGGTTCGGGACGATGAACTATTTCGTACACTCACTTATGTATCCATATTTTGCTGTCAGGGCAGCAGGAATTCGCCTGCCACGACCTCTAGCGATGGTAATTACGACTCTACAAGTTGTCCAGATGGTTGTTGGCTTGTACATCTCGCTCTATGTGGGTGTAATATATTTTTATGACGGCCGATGTGACGTATATACAGGACAGATCATCTATTCAACAATTATGTATTTCACATATATGATTCTATTTACGAATTTGTTTTACAAAAGCTACATTCGTAAGCCTAAGCCAAAGGCAGAATAATTAAGCAGGGAATCGTAGGGGTCGACAAGTCCTATCGTCATACCCAGGCAAAAGTATCGGTATGGCACTATCTATCAACCGATGATAGGTAAATGTACCTGATGAATGAGCTTTCACAACTTTAAAAGTCAATGAAGAAAAAGTTTAATTGTATGTTTCAATTTCAGCCAAATAATAATAATATGGATGATGTCAAAGATGAATGGCCTTTCATAGTCCCAGTTGGACTTTAAATAAAAATTGGGCCTGGTCTAATTGTAGTGTGACATCATTGCAACATTTTTATATGGGCTATGGAAAATAAATATCATTTTGTAATTTCATTATATGTTTGCTGTACTTTTTTTTTATCATGCTGTAAAGAGATGTTTTACACTCCATACATCAAATTGACAACTTAATTTTTCACTACAATATTTAGTAACCTGCCAATAATTTAATTCAATTAAGAGTTAAAGATCAGGGGTTGTTTACCTTGTTCAAAATACCGTATTTCATGAACGGATTTATCGTTCGTCATCGTTCATCACATCGTTCATCGTCGTTTATCAACGTTTTTCATCATTCATCATAATTGTTGATTGGTTCATTATCATTCATAATTGTTTATCGTCTTCCACTACCGTTCACCATCTTCAAGTCGTGCACCATCGCTTATAGTATTTCACCATCGCATCGTTTATCATCGTTAACCATTGTTCATGTTCTCATTCTTCATCGTCGTTTATCATTGTTCATCGTTCAGCAGTGTATATCATCCAGGGGAGGATGTATAGGATTTGGCGGTGGGGGGTGGGGGTGCGTGCAAGGGCGCATCTGTTTTGAAAGGTGGGGGACGTTTCGTGGAAATAGTACATGTAGATGACTGGAAATGACACTTTTATATAATATTCATCTTCATCACATAGTCAAAATGAAGCGCCAACAAATTCTTTTATCAGCTATTTTCGGCAGCCATAGGCCTAGAGATCTAATTACAATGTTTTATGTACTGTATACTATAGAAAATAAAACTTAAAAACAGTCTTTGATGTATTTGCTTTACCAATTTTTCACGCTTTTTCTCATACTTCTCAAATTAAAGGCACGCGCAATATCGAGTCGTGTATTAGGTAATTCAGATTTTTTTTTTGGGCAGAAGCGCTCTTTCGTTAAAACCTGGGTCATTCATGTAGGCATTTCAGGCATCTTTTTAACTTACGAAATTGCATTGCGGACGAAAAGTGAGGGGAACCAATCCCTTTTAAAAATATGTGGGAGGGTGAACGTGTCCTTTGCCCCAATGATCTGCGCCCATGGATGCATGAGAATCCACGCCACCCACAGCCCCAAAATGTTTGGGGTTGAGGTGGGAAAATTCAATAATCAAAACAATAATTCATGTTAATATAAACAATTTAGGGGGTGCGATCGCACCGTCTGCACTCCGCCCCCTACACCTTCCCCCGTCATCTTTTCTTTTTTTAAATTGTTAATCATCCTACCATCGTTCGTTTATCATTATTTATACCTTAGCTTACCCTTCCATCAACATTTCATCATTCATCGGCGTTCATTATCATTCTGTTTGTCCCCTCAAGGGAGGGGAGACAGTACAGCAGTGCAAAACACTGGGGCCCGGGGCTATTATATTAGGGGCCCATTCGGTAGGCCTTGATCAAAAAGTACAACTTAAAAAAATGATGGTTGTACAGTATTGGATAGCTGATAGAATTTGTCTGGTTATTTTCTGGTTTATCAAACAATTTTGAACACAATGTAAGTTATTTACTTATGGGGTATGTAGAGCCTATGACGATAAATAGAATTAGGCCTAATTAATATGATGGTTTTTTTTTTTGTTTTTTTGTTTTAAATAATTACCAACATTATTGGAGTGGAGTTGAATAGCTCAGTGGTTAAGGTGCTTGCCTCTGATCCGAATGTCCTGGGTTCAATTCCTGTCACGACAGGAATTTTTCTCGCAACAAAAACTCGACTGCCAAAGCCTCATAAAGAGACTTCTGATAAAAGCATCACATTATTTCATTTATTTAAGAGGGCCCTAAATATCAGCCGACCTTGTTGGATAAGCTGGAAGGGTCACCCTCTATAAATATGGTTTTAAAAAAAAATACATTTTATGCGTTATTTAAAAAATGATGTTCGCTCATTTTATAACATTGGCGGTATAACCATAGAGAAAATAGAACAGTTTCTATTTTCTCTATTGGTATAACATACATTCAATCAATGGGCGGTGTGCCATACCAGAGCTCTGAGTTGCGGGAATTATTTCCAAAACTCTATCATACGTCCCTGGTGATTAGCAGGATACCAGCCACGTTCGTTGGCAGTAACCAATCAAAATGTGTGTGTGGAAAAAAAAGTGTCGATACTGTGGGACGTAGACACAACAAGCTGTCCATGTGTACAGTTCTACCGGCGAACGAAGAATACTCTTTGGACAAGTCTGGTTGGTCTTTCTCTTCGATATTCTTTGTTTTTATATTATAACTTATAAGTGGTGTCATAAATACTATAGGTATGATTGCGGAATATCTGACGGCAATATCTACAAGGTAATTTAGTGTTTTAACTTTCTAGGCCCAATTGAACTACTGTTAGAAATTTTCTATCGCAGTCCGATTTTGCAATCTGTCCACCATGTTTTCTTTCGCAACCAGGAACCGGCAAAATGGTACCGTACGGTAGGCCTAAACACGAACCGAAAAGCTTTATTATATTAATTTCAATCGGTATCTAATACATAGCTGCCAGGTACATGAATGATAGGTACTCGTTTTTATTGAATATGAAGGCGTCAAGTCGTAGAATGTGCAACCACTCCAGTTAGGCTAGGCCTGTTTGGTTTGGTGGATAACATCTGAACTGAGTGATTGTAGCAGACTTGCCGCTTTGCTGGGTGAGCGTAGGCATAGATCTGTGACTTTTGGTAGACATCACTCTCCATAATAAATGGAACGTGTTTTTTCCCCGATCTGTAATTATGTTTTTGTGTGTGTGTGTTTTTTTTTCAGCCCATGGAATAATGATCATTTTTATGATTTTGAAGCATCTGGAAATGATAACAGGTAAGAACCTATAAATTATAACATTTGCAGATCAAAATGTGTCTTAAGGTTTATTTTGAATGACATTTGCAACCACAAAATTCAGTCAGCAGGGTTTTCTTGTGCCATTGAAATACAGTGTAGCATGCATTATTTTGGTTATGCATAGCTACCAAGTTTTGTGCATCTTGCCCAAAAATCTCAAGCCTTTTGTGAAATCTCACCCTTTTTCCAATAACTTGACCTATTATTAACTCTATATTCATTTTTCAGTTTGAATTATTATAATGACTTGAAGCTCACTTCAAGAGGGACCAGCAGACGTTCCTCGGAGTGCAGTGACAGGGAATCTGAGTTGTTTTGCACAGACAGCTGGTTCACGGATTATGACAGTGTTGTTACCTCGGCTGAGAGCTTGCCAGATATAACATTAGTGAACAGTTATCTTGATGATTCTGATGGTTACCAAGGTTTGTTATGTTAATTATGATATATAAAGATACATATAAAAATTGGATTGAATTACGGTATATAATGTAATATATAAAATAATGATAAGGATAATTAATAATATGAAAAATTGATGAGACATCAAAAAATTTTCAAGTCACAGTTGTGTACAATTATTTATAATATATAATGCTTTGTATTATAGACAACCATGTGATCAAAAACCATCATTATCTTGATGATTCTGATGGTTACCAAGGTTTGTTAAGTTAATTATGATACATATAAAGATATATATAAAATTTGGATCGAATTACGGTATATAATATAATATAATATAATATATAAAATAATGATAAGGATGATTAATAATATGAAAAATTGATGAGACATCCAAAAATTTTCAAGTCACAGTTGTGTACAATTATTTATAATATATAATGCTTTGTATTATAGCCAACCATGACCAACAGGTGGATTAAAACATACTGTACTTGCAAGAATTATAGCATGATAGTTTTGTGCTGAACTCAGAGTTATTGGCAAAAAACTACCTTACCAAGTTATTGAAAAATATTGCGTCCTCAAATTTATTAAACAAAATTCATCAAGTTTGCTTAATTCATATGCACACAAAATTATTCTTATATTTACATATTAAATTTTAATTATTCATATTTTCTTCAAAGGCTTGGAGTCTCCCAATGTAAGCTTCTGTGAAACTGATGATGATGATGATGATGACGATAGATCTTCACTCAACTCTGATGATGAAGATGAAGCTGAGGATGAGTATGATGATGATATTTATCCCAGCCCGAAGAAAAGCAAAAGGAATTTATATGATGTCACATGGTAATTGTGTACTTGAATAATTAAAAAAAAAAATCCATTTTCTTATATTTCTAATAGTGCAGCCCAATTTAAATGACTCAATGACAAAACATGCTGTTCCTTCTTAACTAATGGAATTAGATAAATGCTGTAATTTATAAACACACAATGATTTACTTTATAGTTAATCCATAAAATGGCTTCAAGTAGATACTAGATGTAATGTTTGTTTTTATTTATTGTTACCAATAAATTGTGTTACCATTTGGCAGCAGTGTAGCTATGGTGGGCGGGGCCACCCAGCCTTGAAGTTTTCCACCCATTCTAAAGCTAATTTCATGGCCTTCCACCTACCTTTATTAACCTACTTTTCCATCCTCAAAATCCACTCTTATTATCCACCCTTAGTTTTCTACAGCTACAACCTTGCATTTTGATACCTGCTTATTATTATTTAAATGATATAATTTCAGCAATTTTAATTCAAAAATGATAATCACTTACTTATTCATGGAAGCATTTTCATATTGCGTAAAATGACTAGAAGAAATCCATAATATCAAATAAATGATAATGAAAACCACAAGATAGAAAAAGCCCCTAACTTCATATATAATGTTAACTAAGCTGATATTTATTAGTTGACTTTTTCATACTCAAAGGTGTGTAGTGTAAATCTTGTCTGTTCTGGTCTGTGTGTGATTGGATATTCATCATTTATTTATTGATTTTTATTGATTTTTTAATGTTTTTTTTATTGATTTTTATTGATTTTTTAATGGTTTTTTTTTTACAATTTTATCCATAACTCCACCTTTCTTTTCTCTTTAGGAGTGAGATGTCCAAAGAAGAACATATCAGAACAATAGAGGAACTCATATCACTTATTTCAGAGAAGATGAATTTGAGAGATCAATTAGAAATTATTCGTATTATCAATCCGAAAGCGCAGGTTTCACCAACTGCAAACGAATTTATCATTGGTGAGGATGCTACAGTTCATAATTTTTTTTCTTAAAATTCAGCAAACATAATACTTTAACCTTCTACAAAATACCAAGAGAACAGAACAAAATAACCTTTGACATATATATAATTTTTTTTGCCTTTTTAGAACTGGAGTGGCTAACAGATGAGAAGCTGCATAGAATTCGAGACTACATCACACAAACATCAAAACTCAGCAAGTCGGAGTCATCAAAGGAAGATAATGATGAGGAGGCAGATGAAAAGTGCTCAACAAAGAGTACATCAAGCAAGCGTAGGAAATCTAAGGTGAGGTGAAATAAGAACATGTTTCACACAAGCTGATTCAGCTTAGCTACTAGCTTCAGCTAGCAGCTTCAAAATACAGTAGAACCCCTCTCTATTAAGGGGACACCTTTGGGACCAAAAAAGGAGTTGGCAGTAGTGTTAAAAAAATATACTTTCTCTTATTTCATGGCCAAGAAAGTTTCCCCTTAATAGGGGTGTTCCAAAGGAGGGGGTTCTGCTGTATTTGCTTATTCACTAACATTTCTGTTCAAATTTGCCTCACGAGTCCATCCATATTTGAGTCAATGTGTTCAACAAGACATTTCATAGTCCAACGAGACATGTAACGTTCAAACAAGACATTTTACAATCAAACAATGCATTTAATAGTCAGACATGTAAAAGTCCAACAAAACATGTATAATAGTCCAGAAAAACACACCGCTTTTTTACAAGACATGTAACATTCAAACAAAGCATTTGGTAGTCTAAAGCTGGGAACTCGCTGCATCATAAGACGATCGTACAACCACTAGCTGACGAATCCAACTTCGTTGCCTGTGAGCACTAGACGACGTGACAGAGTCTGCTGATTGTCGGTGGCAGTTTTAATGGATCATTAAAAATGATCCAAATTGCACTTGTGTCGCTATCCATAGTATCGCGTTGGCTGAGGCCTTTTGGTGCAGTGAGTGTCCGGCTTAATGCATATAACAGTTCAAACATATAAGAAGTCTTACAAAGACATGTACCAGTCCAACATGACATGTAACAACCACATAACTAAATATTGTCCATATGAAATTTTAAATGTATATGTAAATTTTTCTCTTAGAGAAGTGCTAGAGAAAGAAGACAGCAAATGAGAGCGCAAATGTTACGGCAGTGGAAGGATAATAAACAAGCTGTGAAAGAGAAAAAGAGCGGACTCTTTAGAAATGAAAAGGTTTGTCTAAATAAGTTCTCATTGGATCCCTTAATAATCAGCCTTATCAGTAAACCAAGGCATCTAATGTAACCATAAACCGTGACTGTAGAGATGTACATTAAAATCTCGAATTAATCTAGTTAATGATAACAATGGTATTTTAGTTTGTCTAATATACCTGTTTGTAAAAATTGTTAATGAAAATATATGAATATATTTTAGCTCCGATGAGGACCTCTAGAAACACTTGGCTGATTGATTAATAGATCTGTTATGTATGGGTGGCTGTTAAAGGCCAATATACTCTACTGTCTCTATACTGCCCTCATCAGAGCTTTCGAGATTACAAGAACTTGTTTAAATAGGTGAAGGGCCTTGTATATCAGCCTAGCTACAAGTGTTACCCTCTTTTAAGATAGTTGAAATTAAATACATAAACATAGGTGGTGGATTTTTTGTGGCCTTATGAAAATGATTTTTTTTTTGTATGAATTTCATCCAATCTGTGTATTTATTATTCACTAATGATGGTGTTCCTAAATTTGTAAATTCTTTGTTATATTTTACAGGTTCTCTCTGTAGAAAGGGTTCAGGATGACTGTGAGGAAGTTGATATATTGGGCTGACATTACAGCATGTGTATACCGCCCTCTACTTCTACACAGAAAAATTAATGAATGCATATTATTCTCATCACAACATAATTGTGTTCTTTCTTTCTTCACCAAGTTTAGATTCAGAAACTTTATTTTCAAAGTAAACAGATATAATTGCAAACAGTTAATTTGCACTATTTTTGAATAATGAATTTATATATTTAAACCCCATTCCCAGCAAAATTTCAGTTATTAAGAAAAATCTGATTTTTATATATGTTATAAAGATATATATATATATATATATATATATATATAGGAAAATCAGGAGTAGCTGCTTGGCAAAGTGTAGATATATATCAAATAAAACTCA
>NW_022695941.1:291055-291499 GCF_011630105.1 Anneissia japonica | reverse complement strand
TATAATACGAAATTGCTAGTTTAACTGAATTTAGACATTCCTAAACATGAAAAAAATGTAAAATAAGACTGAAATTTTATTTTTGTGTTCCACACAAAAAATAAACGTGGATCAATTTTTTATGTTTGATTGTGCGATAGGTCTGCGAAAAAATATCGTAGGCACCGGAAACATAAGCCTATCCAACACTGCTAGGCTAGGTCTTAACTCGATTTAGGTTCTGTTATCAGACATAAACGGCTGACATGATATATTTCGTTGCTAGTATTGACACTTCATATATATATGTGAGGTCGCACCACAAAATAAGTCACATGGTTAGAAATTCAAAAATTGAGTTTATATTATATTTAGGTAGATCACATTATAAGCTTTCATTTGGTCTTTGAATGGCTTCCCTACTATAAGTAAATCCAGAGATGTGAGCATTTAAAGTTTAGGTGC
>NW_022695941.1:282135-290645 GCF_011630105.1 Anneissia japonica | reverse complement strand
CTAAGTATAATATTTCATAGGAATTATTTAAAATTTGGTAAACAAAATGATTCTGACCTTTGACAATTAAACAAACATATCTTGGGCCTACTCAATCGACTGCAGTGTGCGAGATGCAAAGCACAAAAAACTTATCTCATTAGAGAGGGTGCACTTTATTGACTGTATTAAGTACAGTATGCACAAAAGCGGATGTGATCTACAACCTCTGAATTTGCCTAGTAATGATGAAGTCAGTAAATGGTAATCTATGAGAAATCGTGTTTATTTCTCATTTTTTTATTTATTTTTTGTGTAAAACTAAAATTTATGCCAATATTTTTCCATGGTTTATAATAATTAGAGTAATGCATATGCATTTTTTTCTAAAAAAAATCTTTTTTAGTGAAATTTTGCCGGGATTGCGGCTTTAAATTGGTGAACAATACTTAATTATATAATTTTATTAATCTTTGCTATCATCATTGTCGTTGATAGTCTTTTACCTAAATTCTCCCTATACAAATTAAATAGACTATCAATAGATGTTCAAATTATTTTTGATTGGGTTTTATTCATTCATTTTATAAAAATGAGAAATTTAATGTTTTTTCAGAAGTTAAAACAAAATAAAATACAACAAAACACCAAATTTAAAGATGAATTTATTACATTTACACCACCTGTGCAATCATGTGTGTATATATACAAAGCAATTTTGTATGTACAGTCATTTTAATGATATTTTCTTCAATATTATTGTATGGAATTATATTATAACCAAGTGTATTTACTTCAGCACTTGGAGTATATTGTTTAAAAAAGATATAAGGTTTATATTTGTGGACAATATTGATATCTCTATTACTATTCTTTTTACAAAAAAAAGAGTACAGAACAATAGAAACATCAAATATTAATGATACCAGGTAATTAAAATACAGTATCGAGTGTATTTATTTGAGGACAGGGTGTTTAATTCAATTATGATTGGTACAAAATTAAGTTAATGGGTGATTACTGTTAGGTAATCACCCATACTTATTTTTATTGATTTCACCCAGAAGTGAACAACTGTTAACTTCCCCCAAGTGGTTGTGACAACCAATGTTATCCCATGGATGCACAACTGTAAATTTATATAATTTGCAAACTTTTTTATATGGTATAAATGTACGGTTTTTAATATATTTTCTGCACGCTCTTATAAGTTCATTTTGAATATTCTTAGTCCAGTACTCAACTACCAGTGTCCATTGTATTGTAGTTTTCATGTAGTCTGGAGAACACAAATTGTAGAATTTAAAATACTTTACAGATGGTGGTTGTGGCACATTTTCTAAATAACCAGCAATCTTTACCTCCCATTGAAGTACCATACCCCTCCACAAATAATTAAATTGGACTATTATAGTACAGTACATTCCATATTTATTGATTTTAGGCTTAAATTTTTTTTTCTGATAAAAAATCTGTCAGGTATTATAAAAAAAAACATTTTTTCTGTTTGTAGGCTTTGCAATCTCTATTCACTACAACTCATTACAAAAGGTCTGTTGGTTTTACCTAAATTAATGTTATTGTACTTCAATACTCAGGAACATAATATTTCTTAATGATCTGTTGTAATCAATTGTGTGTATCGTTTATGTTATATGTACCATGGATTGTACTTAAATGCCGCTTACTTTGTGGCTTATGTTTTTTTTAATTTGTTGTGTTGAGAAATAAATGCAGTAATTAAAGATATACACAATTCTATTATTGTTTGTGAATGTTTTTATTTTAATACATGTAATTCTACAATTGAGCTGCGGCCATTTCAAAGATTCTCATTGGCATTTATTTATTTTAAATCATTCGCACATCATTCCAGATTAGCTGCATAACACGACATACTTTTTTATGACACAGCATTGTGAAGACTTTGTGGACAACAGAAATTAGTAGGTGCAGCATATCTACTGAGCTTGAGATAGGAAAACCTTGCAGCATCGATAACATTGCTCATATGCAGTTTCAAAAGCTTCTATAGGGCCCTGCAAAATATAAAAGCAATCAATTAGATTTCTACACTACATACATCAATTCTTAATTGGAGAGTAAAAAGAATCTAGCTGTATTGGTAACTACTGAGTATTGTAGTTCTCTACAAAACTCTAATACTTACAACAGAAAATAATTGGTGTATGAAATTGAAATTGTTGGGTAGTGCACTGTTGTAGCACTTGGATATATCAAGGGGCTAGCTATGCTGCATGACAGAGGATCTTTAAATCTTGTGGCAGGACACTAGTCAAGGCTCAAGGATAAATCCATGGTAGTTAAATCCTCTTGGCTGACACAGCACATAGGAAATGCAAGTTTAGGCCATTTTTAAGCTATTCAGGTGTTTTCGTCTTATCCTACAAGGGCTTCATTCCCTGCCCCATGCTTGTTGTGCGGCCACTGACGGTAGTGGGTGTGTGTTCGGTGGGTTGTTGAATATTGTGCAGTCAAACCTTGATCTGCAGATGCCAATACCCACTAGTAGTATATATGGAATAAACTGATATAAATAACACTATGACATATTACTTACTGGATAAGGGTCAATTATAGTATTTGTACTCTTGTCCGTGTCCAAATCACCTAATAATATTAACTCGCATGTACTCTCTTTTGGCTTGCGTTTTTTCAGTTGCCTTAAACAAGAAAATCATAACAAATCTTATTTTTATAAATTAAAATCCAGTGAAAAGTTAGTAGTACTATAAGTTAAAAGTAATCCACAATAAAATATTGTGACTTTGATTATATTTTTTATTACATATTAAAAACAAATCAATAAATTTAAAATATTTATAAAACCTTGGAATTATATAATAATTATTACATATACAATATAAATATTAAAACATTTACAAACTGTAGACTATGAAGAACCAGATATTTTAAAACTATCATACAGAAAGAAAAATAAATATCCATTTAAGAATTTACTTTTGATACACAAACTACTTACCTCATATTATCATCATCAAAGCCAAAGATGTAATGAAAATCGTAGAAGTCCTGTGTAGATATCTGCAAATTTAAAGAAATAACAAAATATTACTAGTATTAATTAATAATTTTTTTTTTGAGACATTCAGTGCAGCGGTGGCTTCAGGAATTGGACGTTAAGGGGTCCGACGTGTCCAACAAAGGGGTCCACACCAAGGCTGACTAGAGTTTGGTCAGGTTCCCAGAAGAAATAATGCGTGTAGGGTTCAGAGGGAGAGTTTTTATGGCTTAATATGGTCCAAATTATGCTTTTAGACTGCAATATTAAGGATTGGCAATCAAATAAACATTATTTGGATAGGCATTATTATAATTTTTTTAATTTTTTATGTGATGACCTTGTTGTGGCGTGGGAGGACAGGGGGTCTAGGCCTGTCCGAGGGAGGGCAAATGCTCTCCCGCCCCTTGCTGGCGCCACCATTAGTTCAGTGCTCATGATCCTTACATAAAATTATTAAATGGTACAGAAATCCTGCTTTCAAAACTTGGGTCGGCAGGGTTGTCAAACCGTCAATTCAGTCAGTAATAGGTTAATGAAATAGCCATCCAATACCACATCTCTGCCTAGAAAGTAGTAGCTATATTATTACATAGGGAATGAAAGTGTAATTTTAAAATACTTCAAGCCGGAAATATAAAATAATGCAGCACTGATTGACTTTCTGATGGGAAATGGTTATTTGTTTCATAATTTAGGTGCAGCAACTAGGAAACATATAATAATAGAAAAGTACCAAACAATGAACTGCTTAAAAAACCCCAAAATACTGTATAATAATATAAAAAAAATATATAATATAATATGATAAACACTTATAATTTAATACTGTAATATGTTTGTTTGTATATTGATGCATAAAGGCAATAAATTCACCACGAAAGAGAGAGAGAGAGAGGGGGAGAGAGAGAGAGAGTGAAAACAAAGATATTACAGTAAGCCCCAATGCCCTCCTTGAGTTTCTGTAGACTGTGTATGTGCCAGGGGAATAATTTTTTTTTAGTACGAGCCATTTTGAGGAGAGGGAAAAATCTGATCGATGTGAAATACCTGCCTGTCTAGCTTTATGACTGCTCGGTTTGCTGTTATGCTTTGTCAGTGTTTCATTTGTCAGATCATAAGGTGTGTTACCGATATTATATGTTGCTGTAGCAGCACTGTCTATCTTCCACTGGTCTGAGGTTCCCTTCTCCTCTACCAATTCACGAAGAATCTGCTCTGCCATAACTGACCGACAAATATTGCCTGGATTTATAAAGAAACAAATAATAATCTTCTAAAATCGTGTGTGTGTCATGTGTCATGTCACTGTCTCTTATACACATCTGTGGGTTGCTCGATATCAGTTAAGGGGACAATATAATTCGCTAAAAAAGATGATTTTTGGTGGTTTTTAACTACTTGACCGTGATTTTAGGGGGGAGGGCGCGAGTAATTTTTGGATGGCGTGTAACCCCTAGACACGCCACTGCAAGTAACTATACAATTTGTATAAAGTTACTTGGAATTTACTTAATCTACTTAATTTCATATAGAGAGTATTAACAAAATTGAGGTAATCTTTAATAATTAGATTATGTAGGGAGTTGTGTGGACACTCAGTGGTGTATCTCCCAGAAGAGAGGAGTTTTGAGGCACCTTCAGGGAAAATACGCCACTGCGGACAACCGGCGTTAGGCCCTTGCTAGGAGATACACAACAAATATCTCCGGCTGACTTTCACTTGGGCAAGGCTTAGCTAGCGTACGCAGCAAAGGAAGAATCCTGCGGCAATGGGCAAATTTCTGTAACTTATTGCAGATGTTTCTAGTATCGATATACGAGACTAAATAAGACATCATGTATCCGGCCATTTTGAAGGCTCTGTAGAAACCTATACTGTATGTTTATTTCTACAAATTTTCATATTTACCAAGGCAAACAAAAAGAGCAGACTTTTTACTTTCACAGGCCATGTTCGCCATCAGTTTGTTGTGATAAAGCGCCCTCTTGCGTCGTTTTTAAGTTACATTTGGTGGTTCATCATGGTTACACACCCTAGCCCCGCCCATTTTTAAAAAATAGCACACCACCACACACATACATAAAAAAATAGCATCCATTGATTAATCAATTTATTTTCATTGATTCATTGATTCGTGTATTCGGTGAAAATTGACAACATAGAGTTACAATACTTTAAAGAAAAACTAAAATGTAATGGAAATGTGGTTTGAAATAATGTAAGCTATGATAGGTCAAAAAATAACTAATAAACTACAACAAAATAACACTCACGTTAATAAAAAAAAATAAACACCATAAAACAGTTTTTGTCTACTGAAAAATGATGTCAATGCCAGCATCAAGTTTGATCATTGTTTCCTGATAAAACCACTTCAAACCAACGGATTCTTTAGAATAGCCTACCATAGGTAATTCCGTACTGACATATGCATCCTTTTTTAGTTAAATTATACAGTACTAGTAAATGCAAGACACAGGAAAATTCAAGTTCACTGCAAAATTTAATTCATATATTTTTCTTTATAACAAATGACACATTTGCAGTAGTATTATTACTTTCCCTAATTTGATTTTAATTTATTCATTGTAGGCTTACACACATACAGTGAATCAGAAGAAAATAAATGCTATTAAAATATAATAAAACCAGTATGTGGTAACCCAAAAAGCCTGGAGAATATTTTTCCATCAATAATAAGTAAAATTTCAACATGGTTTAAATATCAATTTTAAAATGCAAATGTTCTCACACAATCGATGGAATCACTATGTTCGCTGGTGGCGCTGTTTCAAAATATACAGTAGTGCTGCAAAAAATCTACCTTACATGATGGACAAATTGACAATGTTACTTATGTGATCAGATAAAACAGATGTATTTGCCACTAACCTCAAAAATCTACTTCATATAATATTAATGAAATCGCATAGTTAAGTGCACTATTTATATAAATCCAGGTACTTGTTAATATAATTATCTTACAGACAATAATGTGTCTTGGATCTGCACACCAAACCTTGCACTCGGTTATATTTTTATATTTTATAATTTAAAATCGGTTAAAAGAAACATAAATGTTAGCTTCTTCCTCAGTCTACTGAGCTTGTGAAAGGAAAACCTTGCAGGCTCGATCACATTGACCATATGCAGTTTCAAAGGCTTTTACAGGTCCCTGCAAAAGAATAAAACAAAAGTATAAATGATTCTATTAAACTAACCCCACTGTTCTATTTTCTGTGGTTTGTGTGTTCTGGGGTGTGTCCTGTGTTTTGAGTGCATCCTGTCTCGTGTGTGTGTCATGTGTCATGTCACATGTTGTGAGTGGGTATGTGTCCTGTGACTTTTGTGTAGGCTAGTTCAATGATGTGGCTATAAAAAGGGAAGGTGTAATTGGTGGTCAAGCTTTTTTTCTGATTTCATACTTACTGGATAAGGGTCAATGATGATATTTGTACTCTTGTCTGTGTCCAAATCACCTAGTAATATCAACTCACATGTACTATCCTTTGGCTTGCGTCTTTTCAGTTGCCTATATAAAACAAAGTAGATAACATGGTGACTATAGATTTCTTTCCTTACTATTACCAGTGGAGTGTGCCCTAAACATTTCGCCAGGCCAATGCAGTGGCGTATCTAGGAATCTTAAAATGGGGGATGGGGTGTGGGGGCTGATAGGCGAGGAGGTGCCAGCTTGTAAAATAAGGTGATTATTTTAAATGGGGGGGGGGGGTGGGGGGGCGGATAGGCGGGGGGGTGCCAGTTTGTAAATTAAGGTGATTTGCAGTGATTTTCAACCACTTGAGCATGACTTTTTTTTGGGGGGGAGGGAGAGGAGAGCTATTTTTTGGGGGATCGCCCCCCCCCCCAAAGCACACCCTAGATACGCCACTGGGCCAATGTAAATATCAAAAGGGGTCTATAAACATTGTACCAATAATTTCTAGTAAATACCAACCTTAATGACAATACCAATCACCTTTTAAAAAAAAAACTACAACTTAGTTAACATAAAGACATACAGTTATGAACAAATCAATGAATGAAATGAATGAAATCAATAAATTTGTAATTTCCATTCACTAACCTCATATTATCTTCATCAAAACCAAAGATATAGTGAAAATCGTTGTAGTCTTGTGTAGTAATCTGCAAAACAAACAACAAAAATCATTATGACAACAACTTAACAGAATCTGCCCAACTCGGAAATTCTGTGGCAAAACAACGTAACTTGAAATTTTCACTTTTGGAGAAAAATAGATCTAAAGTTTGCATGTTCGAAACTTTGCAATAAATTGTCGTACCCTTTTGAAATTTAGCAGGATTGTATATCTATAGACAGTATGATTATATGTGAAATTATTATATGTGAAATTTTAAATACAACCATTTGTTTATTGCAAAGTTATTAGCGACAATTTTAGATACCTTGTTTTTGCCTCAGAAACATATCAGGTATTTTTGAAAGTAAGACATATTTTTGGAATTTATCACGTTTGGGGCAATCATATGTATTACCTAGCTTGTTCATACATCGCTGTTAAGATTATTGATGTAAAAACACCAATAACCATTTGATTTTGCCTTACCAAACTCCATCAGCTCATCAGAAAATTTTTTAATACCATTCCGAGGCAAAACAACGTATTTTCATCGTAGATATGTTGTTTAGCCCCGTAATCTTGTAGTTACCTTGAATTGCAATGGGAAACTATATCTGAAACTACTCATTATTGAGGCCTGAAATTTTCACAGGTAATTCAGACGTGTTTAATATACTCCCAAATGATATCATCTCAAAATGGACAAAAATATCAGTTACGTTGTTTTGCCTCGAGATGGCCGAACATATCTGTTCTTTATAGGTATACTAAACGACAATCATCATTAATTTTATGATCTGTAATATATTATGTATATAAGTAGGTTATCTTTTAATGTAATTTTCGTGAGGACAAATCAACTTGATCTTAAAAATAAAAGGAACATTGTCTTTCCATTTTAACAGGGAATTAATTCTGCATTCTGAATTTTTTCACCCCCTGTCCAAAAACCAACCTATACCTCTGTGCAGTTGCCCTACATTGAGCAGGGCTTCTATATTCATCCCTGGGTACATCATATGTTTGGTTGTACCTGTCTTGCTATATGACTGCTTGTTTTGCGATTATGTTTTTTCAGCGTGTCATTTGTCAGCTCATAAGGTGAATTTCCTATCTCCCAAGTTGATGTTGCAGCACTGTCTATATTCCACTGGTCTGCAACCCCTTTCTCCTCTACTAATTCACGGAAAATCTGTTCTGCCATGACAGACCGACAGATGTTGCCTAAAATTTATAAAGTACAAAAATATTTATTTTACCAAAATTTTAAACCATTTGACCCAATATCAACTACAGCTTTCTAGGTCAAAAGTCAAGTGTATCATTCATAGTATCTCCCTGAATTTAGCAACATTTTTCTTGATTACAGGAATACGAC
>NW_022695941.1:278743-281990 GCF_011630105.1 Anneissia japonica | reverse complement strand
TGCCTAGGCTAGCCCAATATCTCTACCTAGGCTAGGCCTAGGCCGTCGCCTACTCTGGGCGTCAGGCGGCAAACCTCGAGTTCACTTCACTAGAGCGCGTTTGTCATGCATACAATTGCCGTATTCGATTGGGACTATACGTTGAGTACAAAACGCAACGATAAATTCCGAGCGTTAACTTCGTTGAGCAGAGCACGAAATTCCCAATCGAATACGGCCGATGATTTCCGATGAATTCTGGAATTTCCCGTTATACTGGCCCTCTATGTCAGATTGTATGGAATAGTTTCATGTGAAGACGTCTGAGACGTAACATCGGAACATTCCGATTGTATACAGTAACAATGATTTCTAAATTTTATATGTTGAACAAAACTAGACGGGAAATGTCAACAAGTATGTAGAATGGCGGCCTTTTTGAAAAATAAAAAATAAAAAATAAAAAAGGCCGCTTCCTCAATTAAAAAAAAAAGCCGGACGTGAAACATGTTTTTTTTTTTACTTGGCCTAATCTTGAATGCAGAAATGCACTCTTCACAGACCTCAATCAACAATATGATTTTTTTTCTTCCTAAATCAATCATATTATGTGGTCGTATAATGATCTAGAGAGTAGAACGGAAGTAAGGCAAAGTCAAGCAGTTTCTGAAAAAATTATTTTGTCTAGGCTGTACACCTATCATACCTACTAGGGACTCGTATCAGTTTCTAGGCACCTAACACACATTCTTCCTTCCTAAAGCCAAAGGGTAGGCCGATGGCCTAGCTAGGCGTTAGTATAGTAGCATTGCTAGGGAGGGCCATACATACGTTGGTTTAAAGGAAATTAGTCGAAAGAAACTCATTATTTTACACTATTTATGCAATTGGCATACACGTTTATTATTTACTTACCGAGACAAACAAATAATGCAGATTTATTATTAGACCCTGCCATTCTCTCAATTTTAAGATCACACTCCTCTCTCTCCAGTGCAAACAAACGACCGTGCTGCCCGTGCTCGACCGTGCTCACAAAGAGTTGCGACATTGAGAATTTAGTGGTTATTTTGTGTCAAACGCGATGCGCGTTCTGTGTCTAACGTGATATGCGTTCCTGTGTATAATATTGTATAATACAGTTAGCTGCCTCCTGTATAGTTAATTAAATTAATTCCATTTAATCTTTTTAGCAGTTGGATTTCATGTAACTATATTTATAGATTATTTTTTATGATTTCACTACTTAATATCCAATTTCATATTATAAATACTGTAATAATTTACTATTTTTAAGCAGTTCTTTAATCGCCGCCGATAGACCGAAGAGCCCTCGATGGCAAGCATTCTTCAATTAGGCAATCCTGCCATATAGACCCTTAAGTAGCTCCTGTTATTTTTGCAAATAAATGATATGTGACGATCAGAAAAAATTAATTAAATATGTATATCAAAATGTAATTAAAATCCGTATATAGGGTATATACCAGGCACCCTAGGAGGAAATTTCTTTGTTTTTATATAATGTTGTAGAACTATTTTTTCTAAGACATAAAAAAGCAAATTAGTTAGTGAGATACAAATTTTTTAATATTTTAAAGCTGTAAGGAAAAGGTCCGTGCCTCCCTCTTTCCCACATTTTTAAATAATCAAAAATCTGTATCTTATCAGCCGCTTTCGAGTGTTTTTTTGTGTCTTAGAAAAATCAGTTCTACAACACTACAAAAATAATTTTCCTCTGAAGCATAGCTTTAAATTTGAATATAATTTTCTTTTTTCTCCATTTCTTTTTAATAATAATAATAATAATAATAATAATAATAATAATAATAATAATAGTAATAATAATAATAATAAATAAATAAATAAATAAATACCTGTAAGTAAAAACTAGGCTGTGTTCGAGCTTTCTTAACGTGACATAGTGATACCTACTGGCACGGACTTCTGTGAGACAATTGATAATAAAGCAGGGGCGGATCTGGGTTCAATTTTCATTGGGGGCGGGGGGTCAGAATGTTTCCAAACCCACAAAATGAAGGGGGTGTCCGGGAAAATTTTGATTCCTAGATGGCGGGAAATGAGTTTTCCTGACTTCCGCGGTGTCTTTTAATACGTTTGCTTTTAATTCCTTCAAAATTCAACGTTTTCCCCTCTTGAAAACGGTTAGGTAAATTTTCTCATTCTTATTCCAGTAAATAGGCATGGAATGTCAAAATTTCAAAACAAATCTGTATCTGGGCTATTGACAACAATGCGACTTTTTGACTTTGCTGCACACACACTGTGCAGTATCATCCTTGTGTCAGCTTCCTCATGATTGCAAAATAGATTTGGCACAGGAGCACCTCTACTGCAACGTCGTTAACATGACATTCATTGCAATGCGCCACGAAAACATGGACATCAGAAAGAATCTCCCTTTTACACATTCTCCATCTTACAAAAAATAAGTTGACAAGTCATCGTAATCATCATCATCATCATCGTTGTTAAAAACATGAACCTTTAATATTGTTACTATATAATATATATTTATATGTATTATATTATTATTGTATAGGCCGAATATTTTTTAAGAACATATACCATTTTTTGCATAAAATTACATCTATTACCACCCTTTTTATTATCAATATAATAATAATAATAATGGATTTAGGATTTCTCTTGAGTGTCAAAGATCATTTTGTTTGCAGCTCCACCCTAATTACTGATTTTTCATTAAAAAAAATTCAATCAGTAAGATTCCCAGGTAAAAATAGCATGTTAAATTTAACATAATACTAGAACGAACAACACCATACATTAGACAGCACCATTAGGAATGTATACACATTCTCAGCCCCTGAAGGACCTGCATTTAAGTTGTCACATATATGCTGTAGTGATAGTATAGCAGAGTTCAAAACAAATTGTTAAAAACCAACAGAAAAATAACAAACCTTTTTGACGTCATGGTTGTTGATATAAATGTCTAAATATAGAAGTTTAGAACTATCGAGCAATTAATAGAGCCGTCTCTTAAGCATTTAATCTCTTGACTCATTGTCATTGAAAGCCTCCATACGGCGGGTAGCTTGCAGTTGGCTGCGTCATCGAGTTTAGATTAACATTTAACTTTGCCAAAACACGTTGACGGAGTAACGATTTAATAAATATATTTAAAATGAATTCTAATTTTTCCACAGGCTTAAACGCGATTTCATACGTCAGTTTCAATTTTGGAATTACATCATAATCGCCGTGATCCAATTATATATATATA
>NW_022695941.1:272624-278075 GCF_011630105.1 Anneissia japonica | reverse complement strand
CCAGAAAATAACCTCTGGGTGTTTTGAGCGATCAATTTATTCTTTTTCTTTCTTTATGTTTTTTTAATTTCCAAAGGGGGGGGGGGGCTGGGGCCAGCCCGGCCCCCCATTAAATCTTCCCCTGGATGATGTAAATGTAGTATTATATGACAAAAATTTGATCATATCTGATAATTTAATCCTATCAAATACAGTATGTTATGAGATGGGCAATACTCTGTTCAGTCTAAAATGTTTTTTTTCAGAGGCTCCACGATCACAAAGCTGCGCTGCTGTGTGTGTTTGTCCTCACTATAAGTATAACATTGATTATGTGACAAATACTGTAAATGTGATATGCTCATATTTTGGTGTAATATGACATTATGCCAATATATGGGCACATCACACAAATTTGTCACATATAAAATTTGATAATGTGTACATAGCTTTAGGAGGAGCCTCTGAAATTATTGAATAAAAAAAAAACAGAATCTAAAATATATTATGGTGGAAATCTGGATTAATTAATTTATTTTGTATTGTTTATAATGTACACTTACACTGTACCTTATGAATTTTCAAAAGGTATTGAAACTAAAATTTTATTTGTTTTTCTAAAGTTTTAAGTTAAAGAATATTTCAATGATCATTTATTCTGAAGGCAAACACATACTTGTAATGCATTTGTAAACTTACAAAGCAAAAAGACAAGAAAAAGAAAATAAAATTAGTAGAAAAGTACAGGAAAGTAGCTATAATTTACTACTACTCAGCTGAATAAACTTAGTACCATACGGCTACTGAGTGGGGCATCGTAAATTCAAATTAGTGCAGTGGTGCTTATAATGGAGCTTTCTGCGGTGTAGTTGAACTTAACTACCGCAATCAGAATGTATTATTGGTACATAGGGTAAGGAATACCATGGAGGAATAAGTTGGGAATACTGTAAGATACTGTACTCCACACACAATTTTAATATTATGCATGCTTATGCTGTTGTTTTGTGGGACCTAATAGCAAACTTTCCAAGGAACAAGGCTTAGTGTAATGAGCTGTGCTTATTCAAGAGGTGTTTGATCGAGAGTGTCCCTTATTATTAAAGTACACAAACTTTTCCATATGTTACCTAATTTTTTCGTGTTAAAATTTATGCTGTGTGTTGTATACAGTTGGTATTTAATTTTGAAAGTTTGTGAGGAAATTGTTGTTTTAATATTGTCCTGATGAAAATAAATATCAATGCACATTGGGTAAATGCACACTTGTTTAAGTGCTAAGATGAAGCTACATACTTGCTTTTTAGCAACTGTATTCAAAATAGGTTTCTCATTTAAGAGTGCCGCAATGCTTATGTTTTAGGGGCCTTTTGATCCTTTACAGTACTGTATCATTGCACCAACTGCCATACAGTATACAGAATTTCTTTTAAATTTTTTTCCTATTTAATATTGACACGCATACCAGTGAAAGTAGAACACCTCTTTGTTATCAGATGTACAGTACGGTAGGCTAATATTTAACATTCCCATGTATTGAATCCATTTTTTTTCAACTGAGGTGAGGTACTGTACAGTAGACGATAGAAACTAGGTTGGTCTACACAAGAATTTCATGCAGTGGTAGTATAGTAAGCTAAGCTCTACCTAGGTTTGCTGACTTAGCATAAGGTCATAAGTCAGACCCAACTTGCTTTGTTAGGCTTGTGATTGATAGCCTGGTAATGGCTTGAATTTACAGGATTTTCCTGTCAGGCCACAATCACTCTGTGCTCCTTTTTTTGTTTGTTTTGTTTTGTTTTTATAGAAGTTCCTGGGAGGTTAGTCAAGAATCTGCTCCTTTACATTCTTGTTCACGGACCAATAAGCATGAAGGCTTAAATCTGAAAACATTTTATTTTTCTACAATATAGTAGTAATTCAATCTGTGTAAGCTGTCAAAACCTGTCAGCCATAGCTTTTTGAATTATAATTCTCTTGGTAATTTTTTCTCAGAGTGTTTGTCAATAAAATTATTGCTAACATTTGTAATCAGCATTTCATATGATATTAAGAAGACTGCCATTTCAATCATACAGCACTTTTAAAACATTGAGTTGTTTTTTTAAAACCATTTTCTCCATGGAACAAACGTATACTGTAGACGGTTTTTTTTTTGTTCTGGTTACGGTAGGCCTACCTACCGTACTGTTACAGCAGTGGCTGAGCTAGGATTTCCCAGACGGCAGGGCAGCGTCCTCGGCAGGCAGAGCAAGTGTTGTACTTTAGCGCTACCAACCATCAAGGGGCGACAGCCCGAGCTGGGTGTGGGGGGGAAGGAGTTGGGATGGGGCACCTCCCCCTTTCCCCCCCCCATGAGATTAAAAAAAAAAACAGGCCTATGCCTAATAATCTGCTAGATGCTCATGCAGGGCATCTTTACAGTACCTAGGGATGGTGTTATTTGTATCTTATTTATAGGCCTACAGGTATCCAATTCAGGCCAACATTTGATATAAACGTTTTACTTTAAAATATATATTTTTTTTAACCGCCGACGAGTCTCTCCCACTTCCCTGATGTTGAGGGGAGTGGGGCATAGTCACTCTCGAAACAAACACTTTCTACAAGAATAAGTGCTGCACTAAAGCCTTGAAAAATTATATTGCAGTATACTGTACATGCAGTGCTTACTAACTACATCATTTCATCCCATCAAAACAAGTTCATATACTGTAATAATATATTTGCTTGGGAATAAATACCATTGTAGGTGAAGATCAAAGAGAAAAATCTTTCATAAGGGATACACATTATGGATTTGTTTAATAGCGTGTATTTGAAGAAATGCATGAATAATTAACATCAATTGATTTTATCAGCTTCTATAATTATTTGAAATCACAATCAATATTCCCAATGTGTTGATAATTTAATTTTTCTAATCATCTTTTGCCAGCTTGTACAGATGCAACTGATACATATTTCTAAAGTTGCAATCAATTTTATTTTTGCTATTTATCTTATTTATATTTTTTAAAATTATGTTATTATGATTAGAATATTTATTAGAGAGTCATATATACTGTATCCGTCATGACAACAGTAGGACTTGACTTCTGGGCCTGGTTTCTCTGATGTTACAGTATAATCTATTATGCATTATGTTAATTGACAAGAAGAATATTTTCAAATTAATTTTTGATTAAAAAAAAGCTAATAAATTACACTTATTGAATACAAATTAATCAATTCATAAATATGATTTTAATTTAACTCAGTACAATATAGATGATGTTGATGATGATCTGCATAGTTTGATTGAATAAACATTCTACAGTATGTCTTGAAATAAATAGTGACATCCCACTTGTTGTTGATAAAGGACTCAACTTAGAACAATTAACAATTTATTTGAAGATCATCAAAAATATTTTGGGGACCTTGAATGGATACTGTACACGTGACCTTGCTACTGAATAATATTTGGTGCTTTTTTTTATACCTTGTTTAGTGAACCCGACGACTGCAAATATTGATGATTTCAAATAAAAATATAATTTTATTTTTGGCCAATTAGCACACCCGCCGCCACGAAAAGTGGAAATTTCATAAAAAAATAAAACTTTTTTCTTTTAAGCCCTCCGCTGCCTTGAAATCTCCAGAAGATAAGACATGTATATTTCTGCCTAATTATATGAATTTGAAACATTCAACCATCCTATTTTACATTCACCAATAAAATTTTATTTTTATTTTCTCCTCCGTCTATACGATTTTGGCAAAACTATTTGCTAAATAAAAAAACAAAATTTTATTTTAATTTTTATTCCGCCCTTCTCCGATAATCTTTAAAAAAATAAGTACGCGAAATAAGGAATAAAAAAAGTCATTGATTCCTACTGTAACTTTGAAATTGGTTGAACATCCAAAAAATGTAATGCATCATTTAAATAGAAAAATTAAAGTTTAATACTGTAACTGTTACATTAATAGTAATTGAACTTGTATTAAGAACAATACGACATTGAAAATATGTAAATTACAAGGTAAAACGATTGATAATCAGATTGAATTTCTAAATCTCACACTTTGCCCATTGCTGACACATCAACCAATTGCTAGGCAGTGAATTAGATTTCCTGGTTGTTGTTTTGGTGTTAGGATCAATGCGGACAGATTACAGTAATTGCCTCTTGTTAATATTGTAACTCATATTTTACAAGACACCTGCTTTATAATTTTCTTAAGTACAGTACTGTACTTCACTGAAATTGAGGAGGAATTTTGAATTCAAGTGAAAGTACGCTAGTATTATTGTCAATGTCGATACTTAACTGAATTCCATTTTTCAACACATTCTTTAATTTTCTTATCTGTTTTGATGGGTGGGTGAAGAGTTTAAGTAGAGAGCTTGATGATTAAATGGGGGAGGGGGCGCAAGCTGACAAAGTAAGGTGATTTTTATTAACTACTTAGAGAGCTTGATGATTAAATGGGGGGAGGGGACGCTAGCTGGCAAAGTAAGGTGATTTTTATTAACTACTTGAGCATAATTTCCTGTAGGCATTTTAAAATCTAATATTTTACCATCAAAATGTACTAAAAACACAAAAGCTCGCATTATATTAGTTATCGAACACATGTAATTATTATCAAAATTTACAAAGAAAAAGTAAGATACAACATTTTAATAACTACGTTAGAAATTGGTATCAATGGTTTGTCAGTGGATAAAATGGCGTCGGGTTGAATACATTTTGCAACAATAGCAACTGAGTAGTATCATGTGGTATCGTGACGTAACACTGTAGTACAATATAGACAAGCCTATGAGCCACACAGAGAGAGCAACACTGACTCAACTTTGACATACTATAACTACATTCCTAAGTCTGACGACATTTTCTTTGCTTCCTTCTTTTAGAATTTGATGTGTAAAGTGCATTGGGATAGCCATTGTAAAATATGCAGTAAAAAAACAAATTATTAAATGAGTTGTTTAGTAATAATGTACAGTAGGATATTGATGATAGGTGTTCTTATATAAATAGTATGTCATTAGCTCACATGGGTTTGGTTCTTTGCAAGCTTTACATGGCGGGGTGGGGGGGATGTTTCAGACTTATTGTGGAGAGTCGCTCACATTGCTTCGTAACTGAAGAGAAAGGCGCTATACAAGTAAGAAGTAACAAGTAACAAATATTGTGTGTCGTTTTTTTTATTTCTTTGTAGTAAATGTTGTAGAGGCATTACAAGAATTCTGGCAAATGAAGGCGTCCCGCGGTGCTGAACTGAAAAATGGTGCTTTAGTTGTATATGAATCTGTGCCCGCATCTAGCCCTCCATACGTTTGCTTCGTCACACTTCCTGGAGGGAGCTGCTTTGCTAGTTTTCAGGTAAAACACAAAACCTGTATTGTGATTATTAATTGGAGTTTTGTAAATATTACAATAATATATATATATATATATATATATATATATATATATA
>NW_022695941.1:247514-272605 GCF_011630105.1 Anneissia japonica | reverse complement strand
GTATACATACTGTATGAAGTACTATCCACTCTGTGGGACATTAAAAATGTCTTTTGCATTTATAGTTTCATAATAAGTACAATGCCAAGTAGTTTTAATTATTTGTCAGTGGCACAGTGTATTGTTTTCATTTACTTTAGTGACTGTCTAAGGTAATATCTGAAAAATCCATAAACAATTGAATAAAAAATGAATTCTCATTAAATTAAACTAAAATGCTCAAATGAGTCAAAAACTATTCGGATTTAAACAATCTTTATGTTTCTCAATGATTTTTGGCTTTTGACTTTACAGAAAAAAAGAAAGTCCTGAATTATTTACCAGCAAATTGAAAGGTCTATGGAATATATGTATGGGAAAAAAGGATTAAAACTTGTCATGACTTATCTATACTGTAATCCCGAATTTCTTTAAAAATTTCAGATATTGCAAAATTACAAAAACAATTGCAATATTTTATTCCTTCGGTTGATGATTTAATGTAATTTATAATGTACTACTGTACATGGAACACTGTCCTTAAATGGTTCTTAAGATAGAACTGTAAACAAAGGATATTACCATTTCTGTTTAGCTTCTCAGCAAGCTATTACATGCATCAATTAATACATTCCTCATGCTTCGCTTGCGTCCCAAGACGACCAGTCAATGCTATGAAACTGATCATCAGTGATACCATGGTGATACAATGTGAAAGAGAATAGGACGCACACACTGCGGGTGACTGGAGTGAGAGATTCACTCAAAGCCAGCGATCAGATTACATTTTAAAAGTTCTAGTGTCATTTGTTTAGTCATAGAGTTAACAATATGTGAACAAACGCTTCTAGAAACATGATGGTGCTCCTATGGTTGAAGAATAGTGACTACAAAATATTCAACAGCATAGAAGAATAAATGCGGGTTTAAGATATTGTGGAATCAAAATTAAGAACCGGCCACTTTTGGTTATTAAGATACAGATTCACCACCAAAGTTAAGAAATTGGCCACTGATTATATTTTTTTAAGATGCAGATCTACTGAAGTTTAGAAGTGGTCACTTTAAGCTTGCCTACGATGCAGGTGTATTCAAATTATGAAGTGGGCACACTTTTGATCATTAAAGGTCAAGTACTGTACACCAGTGACAAAAAGAGTCTTTAACCCAGTTGACTTTTTTGTTTTGATCCCAACTTGTTCTTTAGTACTTGTTTTTGCTGTATTTGTTTATTAGTGAACTAAGTCCTGGCCATAAATTAGGAATTAGTGGTCTCAATAGGGTTTGTAGTACCATTTGGTCATAAATTTGAGTTGTTCCTTCTTACAATACAATGACCACTCATGCCATTGGTGTACAGTACTCTATTTTTCCCCAATATAATTTTTAGTCAATTCAAGAACTGCTCAGTTCAGAAAACAATGAATATTGTTGCTAAAGTTTGTGGTTATACAAAGTTCTTTACATTCCATGCTACATTCCTACCTGTATCTGTAGACAGTCATTGCTTGCTTGCTTATTGTTGTAACAGGATAGGATAGTATGTTGAATAGTTATTGATTATTGTTTTATTTAAACTTTGGCTTCACCTTGTTAGTATGTACTTACTCATTGTATGTTGAAAGAGAACTCTTCACCTTTTTGTCATTAGATAGCAGGCTTTGTTGCAATTATTTCACAATTAGTTAACTATTAGTAATGCTTTTATTTCTGAATACATTATTATTTAAATAAATGTTAAATTGTGTGTGATGAAAAACAGAAATGAAAAATTCAGGTAAAATTTCTGTTGATAAAATTAGAACGTCCATCTTGAAAACATGATGGCAATATGTTAATGCAAGGTTTTTACGACTGCCATTAAACTACTGTATTTTATTGACATAAAGACCTTTGCTTGAGTAACTGTTCTTGTTATAACAATTCAGAACTTTACTTCTCATCTCAATTGTATATTACATTCTTTTTTGTACAGAATTGTCCCACTAAAGCAGAGGCGAGACGAAGCGCTGCCAAGATCGCACTCATGAACTCTGTGTTCAACGAACACCCATCCAGAAAAATATCAGACGAGTTTATTGAAAAAGCAGTTGTTGATGCAAAATCATCTTTTAAGGTATTTTTTTGTTTGTTTATTTGTTCATTTGTTATATTTTCATTTATTTGTTTATTTAATTCAGCAATCAGTTTTTTTGTTTACAATACAAGTATATATTTGTTTTATATGTCAGTTTATTATAAAAAATTTGATAAATAAAATGTTAGTATTTTTAAAACAACAATGGGACAATGGCCACATACTGAACAACATAACTTGGGTAACTCTTCTTCTAATTGGAATTGAAATGTTAAATATGATAATTCAACAATGACAGAGGTGTTAAACTTGGTTTCCATGCAATCACTACAAGCTATCGCTGAAAGCTTTCGGTGATGTTGATTGGCCGGTTGAATCAGAGAGCCTTTCTGATCGTGCCGAGGAGTGCTACACAGTACAACGATGAAAACACTAGCGACAGTGTAGTGATTTTAAGAAAAACAAGCTTTAAACACAATCATTCAGCTTAAAAGCTATCAAGATGGACTGTAGTCAGTGGTTAAACTCTATAATACCTCTTTATGGTGTCCGATTAAGAATATTAATTCACATAATTTATATTATATACTTCTTAATGTAGGTGTTAACTGTGTCATTTTGTAGTGTCAAATGTAAAGTACTTTGTGTTACTTGACTTATCATCCATATTAATATGAAAGGTACTTGATAATTCATCCATAAGTACTTGAGTACTAATTTATATACTTTTTCTACTATTTCTCTGACATTTTCATGCACAACTGGAATATTTATTGTAAGAAAAAATTAATGAAACAAATGCTGCAATAATAATCTATTTCTACAATTATTGTTTTTTAAACACTTTTTTATCGCTCTTTCCTCTTTTTTTTTTTTAGGGAGGTCCCAATGATGACCATAACCCAAGTACAAGTATTGGTGCATTCCGCTTTATGTTGGACTCAAACAAAGGAAAATCCATGCTGGAGTTTCAGGAACTTATGACAGTATTCCAGCTCCTACACTGGAACGGTAGCCTAAAAGCCATGCGGGAACGCCAGTGCTCCCGTCAGGAGGTCTTATCCCACTATTCTCATCGAGCGCTAGATGATGACATGCGTAGTCAGATGGCGCTGGACTGGATCTCACGAGAGCAGGAGTCATCTGGTGCCATTATGAGGGAGCTGGAGGTATCAGATCATGAGATCGAGGCAGCACGTCTGGCTGGGCGAGAGCTCCGCTTCCCGAAAGAGAAGAAAGACATCTTGATGTTAGCCTGCAGTCAAATGGGACCTATCTAATCTTAAGCGTTTATAGAGAGTATATATTTTTTATTCAGTATACACGTCCATTTTTTGCAAGATATTTGCTTGCTTTGCTAGATTTAAAAGATTATCTAGATTTTAACAACTGTACATAAAGTATATTAGTTAATGCATGAAAATGTGTTAAATTATTATAGAGCAGTATTTATATTGCAGTGTTTTCAATTTTAGATTGGATCACTGAAGCGGGGAGTTATTTTGTTGAGGCATGGCTAAATTAATAATTCTGGCTTTGGTCAGTTTCTCTTATTCTGGTACTGGTGGGTGTTTGCCATATGGCAGTTATATGACCAATGATAGTATATCATTTGAACCAAGAATAAGGAATACTTTATTGTCATTGATCAACATGAACAATGAAATTTGTTTTGACATGTGACATTCGTTGACCAATGATAGTACTTCCATGTACTTAATGCTATTGTTTTAGCAAGGGGGGGGGGGGGTGTGCGGATTTTTCTAAATGGTACAATATTTTGTAACAACATATACTGAACACGAATCATACCATTAATTGATACTGTACAATTATATTACATCTATGCCTACATGAAATTGGTGCCCCCCCTCCCCCGCATTTCAAAATTCTGGATCCTTCCCTGTTTACTGTCTGTTCTTTTGCTTTTTGCTTAAACCAGTTTGCCAAACTGGTTGCGGTAACCGTCACATGCTACGAAATGATATATGGGATTTGCTTTCATATACATGCCACAGCCTCTTACATTCTCTTCTTTACTTCCTCTGCTAACTGACAAATGATGCTCAGTTGGATTTTAATTTAAATCGGACTATGCACAAATAGTTTTACCCTAAGGTTATACAGCCAAATATTGGGAATGCTATTTTGTATAGCAGCAACTAATTACAGCACCACATACCGACATGCAATCAGTTGTGTTATTATAAAAATACTTTTTTCTGATCGCCAAGATAATATTTTTTTTCTACTTGCATTTTCATGACCAAAGATGAATGTTTGTAAACAAATCTTTATGTAACCTGGTTTTTTTTCTTGGCAGTAAAAAATACAAAATCTCCCAAAATAAAAATAATATTTATCTTGCCATACAAACAAAGAGTAGATGCTCTTTTTTGGGTTAGTGGTTGAAATTATTTTGAAAATCCTGTAACAATTAATATGGTATTGCACAAATTTGAATAGGTAGTTATAAAATGCATTAAATGTATGTTTGTTTTGTGTGTTTACATGTGTTTTTTAATACAAAAAAATAACCTTGATACTGTATGTCTCTTACAAACAATGTAACAGATTTTATTTTAATGTTGCTGGACACATTATGGATTTTGGTGGTTAGAATTTAAAAAAAAAAGTTTCGGTATAAAAGTTGCATTAAATAAGTATTCCCAATTTAAAACAACAACCCAAGTTAAATTTTCAGATAAACTTTTATACTGTACTGTATATTACAGTATATTGATTTATTATAAAACAGTGATTTTGAATTTTGTTCCTGTAAATTGTCACCATTTTTTTTTTCAGACATGCTTTCATTTTTGTTTAAACTGTAGTCAGACTTGCTTTAACAAAACATTATTCATACCTTTCCTCTCATTGGCCATAAATCCATTTGATCTTTTTTTTTATTACAAAGGTCCAAGGCATAATGTGTTTTGATAGCATCTATTTATCATATGCTGACAGGATTTTAGTCAAAGAATCATTACAGCGCCCTCAAGTGGTGAGAGAGCTCTGTGACCTTAGCTTTTATGTATTTCTCAGAAACAGACACTGAAAGTTCTACAATATAAAATACAATTTTAAAAGTGAATAGCTGCATGGAAGTAAAAAAGCCCTCATTACTAACTACTTGTAATCCCATATCAATGTTTTAATGTCTTGTAATTTGAATGACTTTCAAAATTTCTGAAATTCATGTCAGTTTCATTTGAAATGGTAGAAATTTTTACATGTGAAATGTATTAGTTAAAATTTAATACCTGAAATCTTATCTGTTTTGCTATAGTTTATTTTTTGTTGTTGTTATAGTAATTATTATTATTTTAATATATTTTCCTTGCATATCTAATAATATTTAATTAATTATAATTTGTTTTCCAGATAGGATATCTTTAATTAGAGCTCTTATATTATGAACTTTACATTAAAATTTCAGTTTAATTTATCCAGAATTGTCATTCCCACCATCTTGAAAATTGTCCAGATGTTAATTGCAATACTGTACTTGTTTAATCAACTATTTCTTATTAAAGAAGCTGATTTTTAAAGAAGTTGATTATGAACCTGCAGAATTATCTTGTGTTTTAACCCCATTATTAAGTATATTTAAAAATACACTTGTAAATAATTGTATGTAGCAGAATTTCATGAAAGGATGGTGCAAACTCTTATACACATCTAGATGTGTATAAGAGACAGCTCTTATTCTGGTACTGGTGGGTGTTTGCCATATGGCAGTTATATGACCAATGATAGTATATCATTTGAACCAAGAATAAGGAATACTTTATTGTCATTGATCAACATGAACAATGAAATTTGTTTTGACATGTGACATTCGTTGACCAATGATAGTACTTCCATGTACTTAATGCTATTGTTTTAGCAAGGGGGGGGGGGGGGGTGCGGATTTTTCTAAATGGTACAATATTTTGTAACAACATATACTGAACACGAATCATACCATTAATTGATACTGTACAATTATATTACATCTATGCCTACATGAAATTGGTGCCCCCCTCCCCCGCATTTCAAAATTCTGGATCCTTCCCTGTTTACTGTCTGTTCTTTTGCTTTTTGCTTAAACCAGTTTGCCAAACTGGTTGCGGTAACCGTCACAGGCTACAAAATGATATATGGGATTTGCTTTCATATACATGCCACAGCCTCTTACATTCTCTTCTTTACTTCCTCTGCTAACTGACAAATGATGCTCAGTTGGATTTTAATTTAAATCGGACTATGCACAAATAGTTTTACCCTAAGGTTATACAGCCAAATATTGGGAATGCTATTTTGTATAGCAGCAACTAATTACAGCACCACATACCGACATGCAATCAGTTGTGTTATTATAAAAATACTTTTTTCTGATCGCCAAGATAATATTTTTTTTCTACTTGCATTTTCATGACCAAAGATAAATGTTTGTAAACAAATCTTTATGTAACCTGTTTTTTTTTCTTGGCAGTAAAAAATACAATATCTCCCAAATAAAAATAATATTTATCTTGCCATACAAACAAAGAGTAGATGCTCTTTTTTGGGTTAGTGGTTGAAATTATTTTGAAAATCTTTGACTGATGATAAAAATGAAATTGATTTTATATTTACCTGTAACAATTAATATGGTATTGCACAAATTTGAATAGGTAGTTATAAAATGCATTAAATGTATGTTTGTTTTGTGTGTTTACATGTGTTTTTTTTTTTTTTAATACAAAAAAATAACCTTGATACTGTATGTCTCTTACAAACAATGTAACAGATTTTATTTTAATGTTGCTGGACACATAATGGATTTTGGTGGTTAGAATTAAAAAAAAAGTTTCGGTATAAAAGTTGCATTAAATAAGTATTCCGAATTTAAAACAACAACCCAAGTTAAATTTTCAGATAAACTTTTATACTGTACTGTATATTACAGTATATTGATTTATTATAAAACAGTGATTTTGAATTTTGTTCCTGTAAATTGTCACCATTTTTTTTTAGACATGCCCTCATTTTGTTTAAACTGTAGTCAGACTTGCTTTAACAAAACATTATTCATACCTTTCCTCTCATTGGCCATAAATCCATTTGATCTTTTTTTTTTATTACAAAGGTCCAAGGCATAATGTGTTTTGATAGCATCTATCTATCATTGCTGACAGGATTTTAGTCAAAGAATCATTACAGCGCCCTCAAGTGGTGAAATAGCTCTGTGACCTTAGCTTTTATGTATTTCTCAGAAACAGACACTGAAAATTCTACAATATAAATTGAATACAATTTTAATAGTGAATAGCTGCAAGGAAGTATAAAAGCCCTCATTACTAGCTACTTGTAATCCCATATCAATGTTTTAATGAATACAGATAGTTGAATTTTGTCCCTGTAATACGAATGACTTTCAACATTTCTGAAATTCATGTCAGTTTCATTTGAAATGGTAGAAATTTTTACATGTGAAATGTATTGGTTAAAATTTAATACACAAAATCTTATCTGTTTTGCTGTAGTATATTTTTTGTTGTTATTATAGTAATTATTATTATTTTAATATATTTTCCTTGCATATCTAATAATATTTAATTAATTATAATTTGTTTTCTAGATAGGATATCTTTAATTAGAGCTCTTATATTATGAACTTTACATTAAAATTTCAGTTTAATTTATCCAGAATTGTCATACCCACCATCTTGAAAAATGTCCAGATGTTAATTGCAATACTGTACTTGTTTAATCAACTATTTCTTATTAAAGAAGTTGATTTTTAAAGAAGTTGATTATGAACCTGCAGAATTATCTTGAATTTTGTCCCTGTAATACGAATGACTTTCAAAATTTCTGAAATTCATGTCAGTTTCATTTGAAATGGTAGAAATTTTTACATCTGAAAAGTATTGGTTAAAATTTAATACACAAAATCTTACATGTTTTGCTGTAGTTTATTTTTTGTTATTATAGTAATTATTATTATTTTAATATATTTTCCTTGCATATCTAATAATATTTAATTAATTATAATTTGTTTTCCAGATAGGATATCTTTAATTAGAGCTCTTATATTATGAACTTTACATTAAAATTTCAGTTTAATTTATCCAGAATTGTCATTCCCACCATCTTGAAAATTGTCCAGATGTTAATTGCAATACTGTACTTGTTTAATCAACTATTTCTTATTAAAGAAGCTGATTTTTAAAGAAGTTGATTATGAACCTGCAGAATTATCTTGTGTTTTAACCCCATTATTAAGTATATTTAAAAATACACTTGTAAATAATTGTATGTAGCAGAATTTCATGAAAGGATGGTGCAAACTACTTGTATAATAGTTATTTATAGAAAAGAAATAATATTAACAATTGCGGTAATTTATACTAACCTGAAGGTTTTATGCATTATTACTGATGTTTTAAGGGTGTTTTAACGTTAATTTTTGGGTATGTTTTGAGGTAATGTTTTCCAATTATGCTTATTGATAATATTGATTACAATGTCATTTTAGTAATTCATATTCAGATTGACTCAACATAAAGCATAATACGTTTCTTAGCAATCTTAGTTTAGAAAAGTAGTATCTTTAATTTGTTTTTCGAATAACAAAGATTGTATTACACAGTATAATTTACCACAATCTCATAAACATTTTCAACTATTTTTGCTTGATTCTAAATACTACTGCTGTATTTAGTTCCATATTGCTGTGATGTTCTTAAGAATGCACGGCGAATGCTCGAATCATGTTTTCGAATTTGATTGTGCGTGAAGTTTAGCTGTAGGTTATTCTTATCGTCTTCATTCACCAAGGGTAGTTCACAAGCAGTGTGCACTCTTTACCTCATGCGAGGCATACTGGGTAATTTCATCGTGTGAAACATGTTTTATACAAAATACAAGTGTCTGCTCAGAATTTAAATGTATAGAACGCTTACTAAATTAAAATTCAAGATATGTATGCCTAGATATTATGGTAGTGGTTTGCCTGTGAATTGACTTCTAGGTAGGTAAACACGCATTCATTGTAAAAGTTTTTTGTAACGAATACTCTGTTTGAAATAAGCAATTAAAATTCATGTGTTATGCACTTGAGAGTGTAGTGAATTTTGAAATCCTAGTCTCCCATCGGAAATCTCTCCATCTGCTCATTTCAAATACATTTAACAGTCCAATTTTATTCCCGTAGACTGATCTTTTTTTCAGACCTTGAATTATAATGATAACTTGGTGATTGCGGAAATTTTTTCTCATCGAACGTGAAATTACTCGCCACTTACAAAAAGAGAGCACGCTGATGGAGTCGCTTTTAACGTTGTAAAAATGCTGGCTTGTGTTCGTAATTGAACTAGAGAGTCTTTTAGCTTCGAATATAAGCATTTTTACAACCAATCTACAACTCTATTTTCCAATGTTGGTTTCAATCGAATCTGAATCCGGAAACACTGCTAAAAATTTACACAACCAATCAGGTCCATGTGAATGTTTCGTTGGAAACGTTGTCCTTATCCTTTCTATTATTCCCATCTCCCATACCCAAGTTACACACCATTGCGCTACAAATAAATAAATATATTATTTATTGGTTGAGTATTCAATACCCAACCAACAACTAAAGTTCGCCTCTGAGGGTGTAAAAATACATCGATCTAACAAACACGAACATGCAAAGATCGACAAGACGGAAAAGTCAAGAAATGCTGTGTTTTGAAAATCGGTTTTACGTTTTTCCTCTTGTCGAGAGAAGGCAAGGAAACCCCAGTGGTGGCGCCAGGATTTGCCCGACGGGAGGGAGGGGGTGGGGGCGATGTCCCCGACCAAAAAAGTATGACAATTTAGGGGTTTCAAAGGCTTATTTAATCGATTTTGGAGTCAACTAATAGGCCTATGTAGAAAACAGGGCCTTTATATATTTTTTTCTCTACGACCGGTGGGAGGAGGGGGGAGCTCTCCTCGACGGGAGCCCTGGTTTGCCATTGTATGTTATCAGTGACCAGGGGTAATAACGCTCAGCGCATTAGATCATATAATTTGGATTTGGCGCTATATAGGCCTAAATAGATATTAAGCATTTTGTTGTTGTTGTTGTAGTCGTCGCCGTCCCCGTCGTCGCTGTCGTCGTTATTATTATGCGATGCTCTCCAGTTCCTGATGTTCTATTGGGTCTTTCTAGCTGTGTCTCGGCTACTTCCCGTAGCTTAGAGGCACGTGACAGCACTTTTCTCAAAATATGAGCAGTTCCAAGAATGGCCGACAACTGCATTTTCCCAATGATGTTAGGTAAATCTAGCTTCCCATGCCTGGTTTCTTCCAAGTGCACGAATTACAACAGGTATCACTGTCCCTTTCGAGGCTCTGTGGATTCTCTTGATTTCAAATTCTAAGTCCTGATATTTATCCAACTTCTTCAGTCTTGATGTTCTGGTCTGCTGGTATAGCTATGTCAATTAATGTCCACTCACGCCTGTCCTTCTGCATTACAGTAATATCCGGTCTATTATGCTTTAGCTTCTTATATGTGTAGATGATGATGATAATAATAATAATATTATTATTAGGACATATTATTATTATTATAAAAAGTTCTGACTGGCTGAAGTTCTTAATTGTGTGTGTTCTCATTTCTAATATTAAGGCTTTGTGTGGCATTGTTCAAAAGTAGTTGGTACATTCTTGCCAGGAAATGAAGACATTCACTAGGTCTGGAAATATAATTTTGGAAGGAGTTCACAATAACCGTTTGATCTTTACCGGTGAACTGCTTCTAAAAGCACATAGTGAAATTCTACCTCCTTTGGCTTCATTTATTGCCCACTGAGACTCATTTAATATTACGTCATCGGAAACTTACGTTATTTACAAACTATGATACTCATCCGAACTATACGTCAAACTATTAGATAGGCCTAATATATTTGTTAAATTGGTTGAATTATGTAGTTTAATAACCATGTGGTTATTATAAAGCGTCATGGTTAAACTAACCATACATTATCCATTATATAATATCTTTCGCACTTCACGTTTGATCAACACTGTAAATTGTGAACCAAATAAAGCTGTAGTGTTAAGAGGTCATTTGAAAAGTACAAGTACGGTCGTTTTTACCGTAAGTATGGAGTTACGATCGAATGAAACTTCTACTTTTATGAAAGGTAATTTTCCTCTGTTAATTAAAATTATGAACATCTCTATCGTCCGTGCGACGTGAGTGTAGCTTTGAAAAACCGATATTTAATATATTATGCAACTGGATGATTAATTTTGTTGAACTCGTTTACCACGTCGTTAAGTTTTATTCCAGTAATAATCACCCCTTCCTAGTTCCTTCACCTTCCGCGAGAGAAGACGAATTTCTGTCAATACAACAGACAGTCCTACTTATCAAAGCTCAGTTACGGACTTATGATTTTCCATCATATAAACTTTTTTTTTAATCATGATAATAAATAATTGTGATAATCTTTTAAAGAAAAACAATATTTCAGTTTCTGCTGATTTACTACATAGACTTTAAAGCAATATCAATTTAAGGTTGTCTATGAAAAAATGGAACTGCTCTTTCGATATTGTTGCTATGGTCTCAACGTAAACGTGCGTAAACATGTGCGTTTTGTACATGGGGACAAGTGCATATCTCTGGCCTTGTCCTGATTGGCCAGTTGTTATTGTTACTCTGAAAAGAGCCATTATTTACTATGTTGCCCTATGTTGTGAAATAAAATGCTTTTTTACTACTATAAATGATAGGCCTACGTTGAGGGTCAGCTATCTGTTCATAGAGAATATTTAATATTATTCTCATTTTGTCTATTGGTGGATCTATATTGTTGGTAGGCCTATGTCATAAAAGTTTCAATGTGAAGCTGGATATGCCTAAAACATATCAAATATACAATCCAGTCAGTGATATCATAGAATTAAACAATTACGTCATAAATTTCACAATACTTAGGTCTATGCCAAATTCGCAATGAGTGCCTTATATGGACGTTAAAACAACCAATTACAAGAGCCTACTGTTTTATACACACAGATAATAAATATAGGCTATGTCATACATTCAAATATCGTCATAAATAAATTACGGTATCTTCACTCGATGCGAGTCATCGGTATCATATTTCTGTCAACTCCAACCAATTTATTTGCGTTGCATGTCTTTTTTTTCATAAATATTGGAGCTAAAATTCCACATAGTCCTACGCATGTTGTTTAAACTGATCTTGATCAATAATACATAAAATTGAGCTTTTATTTCCGGTAGATTAAAGGTATTTGATTTACCGACTTTTATTTGGATGGGTATTGGATTTTAACTTGATAATTATTTCCGTAAACGGTTCACTATGGTGCAATTATGGATACGTCAAAAGTTGACTATGCAATTTGTTTTAAGTGCCAGAATACAAAAACACTCTTAACCTGTTAATCTGCACTGAAACCTATCGGCGGGCAACATCGACACGGGCTGTAATTTACTACGTCTAGAGCCTCATACTACATGTTTTCCCGTGTGAATTGGTTTAGCAAAGGTAGGATTATTTGCCGGTATTTATTGAACCTAATCCGACCAATAATTAGCGGTCGTGCGGCGTAGGATACATCATCTCCACTGCTCGTATAAGAATATCACATCGTGCTCGCTGGTTGTGATAGCAGTCGGTTCTTTTTCTCATTATCTCGCTCAAACTTTTCCCGCAAGGTAAGTCTGTTACACTATTTGTAGCAATAGGCAATCCAGATTGCAATGTAAATGACTATGTATCATATATGATTGCGTTAACACTGACACGTTCCACAGTCAGAGAGATCTGTACGTGGCTTGCAGAAAAAACAAACGTAATGTTGATCGGAAAATAGGCCTATATAAGATTCCATGGGAATACATTTCTGGGTAGGTAAAAAGAAATTTGCGTAAATAACGTTAGCTGCAAAATAGAATGTTGAAATCCAAATGTTATGCTAACTCTATTGATATGTATCACTGTGTAAACAATTAACTTATGTATGTTTCTTGAACGTGCTATAAAAGGTAATACATGTTTTAGAATGTATTATTAACAACTTCTACGAAACGGAATATAGCCTATAATATATGAGACAGATATATTGTAAACCCCTTTTTTCAGTATTTCATGTTCTATTTAATCACAGTAATTAAGTTTATACTGATTTTGTTATTGTTGCACATGCGGTTGTGCCTCTGTTATAAATAATAAATAAAGTTACTTACGAATGTTGATCATAGATTAATTCAATTGAAATTACTAAAGGCTATAAATAAGCATGTGAAAACATTTCTATATATGGTTTGCTTTGAGGTGTAACGTCTCGGGATCGAGGAAAAATAATCAGCCGTGGCCAACCACTATCAACTTTGCCGAGTATGTTGGAATTTTAAATGAACTAATATTCTTCCAAAATTAATTGTATAAAATCTAATGAAAAATGAGTTAGTAAATCGGTCAGGTCGTCAGATAAGTTAAATATGCATATAGGCCTACATTTGGGAAAAGTTCATGATAATACGTTACACTGCACAGGTAGATCAACGACGGTTTGCGCTAATGTGTTTTATTGCCATTGTTTCCATTTTTATTATAATATCAAAATGTATCAAAGGAGCTTTACAAGCATAACGAGCTATATTGTAGAATTTCCTGATCTGCATTGAATATTAATAAGAATGCATTTCGTCTTTTTACACCAAGTTTATATTTATTTTATCGTGTAAATTTGAATATTAGTTTTATGAATGTTGATTACAGCACACACATGGAATTATTGTTTTTAAATTATCGTTATAGGCATTATCATTGTCGATGTTATTGCCATTATTGTCATCATTATTAATGACATTGTCATTATTATTCATTGTCATTATCATTCATTGTCATTATCATTAACATCATTGTTAATGTTATTGGCAATATCATTGTAATACTATATATTATCATCACTGTAGGACTGCTTCATCATTATCATCATCGTTATGCCTATCTTCATCACCATCATCATTACCATCATCATTATTGTCATCATCATCATCATCATAATTATCGTCATCATCAACACCATCATCATCATAATATTTTTATTAATTTTAGTATTAGGCCTATTCATTTATACCGCATACCCTCGTTTTGAGGGCCTTAACTTACCTTATTTCTATCGGTTTTGTAGAATAGTGAATAGTTTACGTAATAATGGTGTTCATATTTCAAGTCTGCTCTGCAAAAATGCACATATAAATCATCATTTTTTTTAATCATTAATTCGCATTTTTGTTCAATACTGAATACTCTTTATCGTGGTTGATAACTATAATTCATACACATGTCATATTTCTGGGTTACGCCGCACAAATAATGTTTTTTCTCAAGATTACATTTTTATTTCAAACCAAGAATATGTAATCCTGATACACGTAGGCGTACACACGACATGGGACCTATTTTTGAGCGACGGAAGAATGCTCCCATAAACTCTGGTAGAAGAACTGGAACGGCAAAACATAGAACAGTTGGGTGAAAAATGTGTTACAACAGATAGTTTCACAAGGATAAGACTTGGGCCTACATGTTATTTGTATTTTATTACAAATAACTACAGTATATACGAGGGTGAATAAACATACTGACCAATGGATGCTTAGAACCCAGACTCGTTAATAATTGTCAGATATGTGAACTACTAGATTTAATACTAGTTTAATTTTCAGAGAGTTTTTGCCTTGTTTTATCCGACGTACATATACGTATATACCTACAGTGCAAAGAACAGTGTTAGTAATTTTAACTGTCGAAGTATCTGAATTATTATTTACCGTTGATTATTCCACCAGTAATGAGAAAGCATTCCTATTTCCAAAGGGGCCGTAGATTATGAATACGAATTTCGTAATAAATCAGTAGCTAGAATTTGAACCAAATATGATTTCGATATAGATTAAGCCTACGGTACTCTACAATAACTTTCCTATAACATTAACATTGGCGCAAATTTAAATTATCCTCGCTCGAGTTACTTCTCTTTAAATACTAATGACATTGAGTCACTGATAGAAAAATGTATATAGGCTGCAATTTCATCTTCTTATTCTTCAATTTTAATTCTTTGACCGCATAATTCATATTGGAGGTATTTGTATGAGGATTTTGCATAGCTCTGCCGACGAAAGGCACTCCAGAGAAATCGGAACAGGAGATGATGATAAATACTCTAGAACTGGGTTTGCTTACTAAGTCGAATTTCTAGTATGATCTTAAAAGCAATAACTGGATAAAGGAAATAAAGTTTTTAAAAAAATCAAAAATTTTAATTTCTTAGGACTTCTTTGTAAACTGAAGCTATTAGCTTTCAAATAAAAATTAGAAAGTGAAAAAAAAAATTGTTCATGTTAATTAACAGCTACATAGCTTTAACTAGGTTGGAATGCACACACAGGCGTGAACCAACTCATTCTTAAACTTTTTTCTCCCCAACGTGTCGCATCATGTCCAATCAGCTGTCAAGAGGCGCGCTTCCATCTGTGTACAACGACAGGGGCTGAATGGACCATGATACACCAGGACAGCCCCCCTACTCTTCTCGACAGATGTACTGGGTTCTTTCAAGGGCATACTAGCCAATTGTGTATTCTGGGCCTACGGTTTAGAGTCCTTATCAGAGAAGACATAATAATATCTTTTTGATGTTTGAGCATAGGCATTTAAAGCCAGGCTCCGTTTTTCGTCAAACACATTGTTTTGAGTCTTAGAAAAATCAGTTGGCAACATACAAACATTTTTTTTCCTCCGGCGCCTGATATTGAATTGGCTGGTGTTATACAAATAGGATAAATGTTGATGCGGGGGTTCGAATAAAGTTTGTACATTGTACATGTAACATTACCAAGTCAAATGAATGAAAATGGTTTTATCATAAGTATCATTGAATCTTAGGATTTATTATAAACGAACATGACTAACAGGCTAATACTATGGTGAAAATTCTCACAATGTAAACACACCTCTATTTATCAAAACTCATTTCAGATAATTCCGTCGGTAATCTTTACAAATGAAACAGACGAATTCACAAAATTCTTATAAATGTTATTAAAGTCGACCACTCTCTAGTGTCTATTTTTGCACGAGGATGATAGCTTTCCTGTATGGTATCATCGGTTGGCTGGCCAACTGTGTCTGTCCCATCGTTTATAATTTATCATATCGCGCTAAAAGCATGTAGAGAACAAATTAAAATCTGATTTGATACCACTCGGGCATGATAAACATGGTGATCATAAACATTAAATGTTAATGGACGCACTTGCTGTAAACACTACTTGAAAACCAGTATTATAGGCCTAATTCAGGGATTTTTGCTACTCGGAAAAAAACAATTGATAATTGATCACCAGTTAAAAACGCAACAATCGCCAATTATTCTCTCTTAATGTAAAAGAACAAATTTTACCATGAAAAAGTGGTGCAGTGATCACTCCAATCTCACTCTTTCTCGAGTGTAATCTCACTCTTAAAATTAATTATTCTTAAAATAGTGAAACATTAGTCTGAGTTAAAGTTCACTCTTTTGTCACTATATCTATCTCACTCTATTGGGAGTGATCACTGTAGGCACACTTCTACTCTTTTACATTAAAGAGTGAAGGATGCTAACAAATTAAGGTCTGTTATCAGGTTGAAGTGTTTAAAATAAATCATTCTGCTATGAAAATGATTTAAGTGCCTACATCATTTTATTTCGTCGATGAATATGGCTTTTTTGTTGTTTAACCTGTCCATGTTGGTGCTTCTGCTACCTCCTCGAAAGTCAACTACTACAGTTTTATGTGCGGTTTGTCAGATCTGTTCAAATTCTGTAAATGCTACTTTTTTCCCCTCAAAACTACTCTAATCTAAATCTCAGCTCACCATTGCAATGTAGTGAGTAAGTAAAGATACCTTCTGTTGAATTTGGAGGAAAACAAAATAATGTACTTGATGCCCTTCCGATCGTGTGTTATTGCATGTAAATTCGCGTAGTTACATGACAGATTTCCATTGATCTTTGACTTGCTAAATACAAGTTTCTTGTCACGTATACAATATAACACTCGAAACGCATGTAAGGATTCAGTAATTAATCATCAAATATAGATAGAATAGTCAATAGTTCACAATTCATAAATTTTCTGTGCTATAATCAGTCGCCATCCAGATTTTGGCAATTACTGTTATGATGCTGGGGGTACGTGTGGGGATTGTTTGGAAAATCACCTTGTAAATTCATAATGTTACCAGTTGAGGTTCCAGCCCGTTGCCACCTGGCCCGTTGTGACTCGGCATTTTGCTACACGGCCATTTGCCACATAGGCCCGATACCACCAGGCCTTTTGCCACCCTAGGCCCGTTCCCATCCGAAGGTGACAAAAGGCCGAATGGCAACGGCCAAATGGCTCTAGACCCAAATGATCGCTACCTCACGACGGTTATGATCTATCTCCAGCTTAAATTATTTTTTATCTATAAAATCTTCGTTTCGGAGATTCGGGTTTGTCTTTCTATTTGGAGGAAGGCATATCACTCCAAACTTTGAAGTCGTTAAGAATCAGTGCTATCTCTGTAGGTAAAACACCAGAAATTTATTAGCCACTTAGTTCAGCCCTTCGAGGACAATCATACAATATTTTCATTCCAATTAGATATTTCTATAGTAAGTATCGCATGGGAATTAGCTACAAAAAGGCGACATAGTATAAATAAATGTAATGGCAACATCCTCCACTTTATGTTATTCTTTGAATCGTAAAATAAAAGTGAAAGATTGTCTAAATACCCAGCCGACAAGTTGGCAAATCACTGCTGCTATTTTCACGTGTAATTAGAATTCTATAAACATCATTACAAGGAGAGAAGTTGACACAAATTGCGGGACGATGATTCAACGTCCCTAAGGTACTAATTTATTCATTCAAACTTGAAGATGCTGGTGCAAAATCAATCCTCGCAAGACATGGTAGAATCCTATGATATTTGGCTTTTGCAGTATTCACGGGGTTCAACATTATCTGCTATTATTTATTTAGCACAGAGATTTTAGAAATCATGCGTGTTATATTAATTTATAAAACAAGCGTGTTTTAGTTGTTTTTTTAAAGAACTGTGATACGTGGTTATTCTCGGCTGTTCATGGACTAAATTATTCAGATTTTATGAAATCATGTTTATTTCTACTACTAGCAATTGAATGTTATAAAGTGCTTCTTTGAAATACTAGTGTAAACAGTTGCATGTGTTAAATCAAATGGCTGATATAATCATTGGCAACATTTAATACCAATATGTAACACATGTTCCCCGCAATTATATAAATAAACTTGTTTATGTTCATGTAAACTAATAACTAAAGTACAGTATATACATAAATTATTAGTCATCATACTTTATTACATTTCATTATCCGTCATGACTAAATGAGTTTTAACCGTCTCTAATCGTCGTTTCAAATGCTTTAGATGAGGGCGTATTCTATTGATATCTGCACATATATATTATATTTAATATAAAGGTAAGAGAATAACTCACAGCGTCATTGTGTTGAATTGAGTATGGGCATGGTCCGTGACTACCTAGCGATCGTAAAGGGGCGCTTATAATAGGTACATGTTCACATCATTCTACAACGACAGGGGTTGAAATAACCATCGCATCGGAGTAACCTAAATTATCGTTAGGTCATCACACCTGTCTCTTATACACATCTAGATGTGTATAAGAGACAGGTATATATGTATATATATATTTCATATAATATATACCGGTAGGCCTCTATATATATATATATATATATATATATATATATATATAGGTGAAATATAATAATGAAGTTTCGGCAAGAACATCTTTTTGTATGAAACATGCTTGCTTAATAAATAATTTGGTTGCATTGTAACATAATTTTTATTATCAATATAATTTTAAACAAAAAGGCAACAGTATTTTTTCTGCCACAAATTTTGAAGGACTCCGTCAAAACATTGTAAACACTCTGTCCCTAGAGGGGGCACTTGATTAGTGCCTGCGCAGTTCACATCAATCACTAATCTATCTTTAATCTTCAGCTTTATCGATTCATATTTTTTCGAATGAAGTTGAGTATGAAAAGGTCTACGTCACAGCTAAAGATAATTTTTCCTAAAGTGAAATGTGATTGTAATCTTATTAAGCCGGGTAACTTTTAATCATTACAACAGAGAATTATTTCACATATGACGTTTTGAGTATAATTGAAGTCGATGTCGACAATATTTTTAATTTATTCCTGCGTTATGAGAGCACAGTATAACAAGGTATCATTCATTACATTTTTTTAAATAAAAATTGTAAGCGCTGCATTATTTGTAACCTTCCTGTGACATTGTTTGTTTTATTGTGAAGAAAGTCTACTTAGTTCCGGCTGTTTTGACCTCTTCGATATTTTGTCATTTCGTTCAATTTGATCTAGATGATTACATTTTTTATTTCTTTTTTTTTCAGAATTTTAAAATGACACCAAAAGAAATTATTCTGTCGTTGTGCGTTTTGGCTTCAGTCGTCTGCCTCAGCTACGCACAGTGTGAAACCCACGGTAAGTTTACTGCAATGTGAATTTATAAGTTATATCAATTTCCTTCCTTGAAACAGATTCACACCTACAGTACACAAAATAGTTGCGCGATCATTGCATTCCAAACCTCGGTTCACACGAGAAAAATTTAGATGCGTTTAATCACAAACTCAAGAAACGTTACTACGCCTACGCCACTCACTCGAAATCAGACGCGTACTGACGCATTCGTAAGCGTATGTGGAAGGTTGACTGACGCCTTTTTTTTTCTCAAAGAGTAATAAAAGAAGAAAGTAACAGTAATTACTGCCAATTTGCTTGGGTTTGGATAGCACCCTGTTGTGAACCTAACAGATTCAGAGCTCGCACTGCATTATTACAGGCAATAATTGTGACATGCGTAATTATTACACGTTAGTGTTGGGCTTAACAGAGCGTTTACATTAAAACAAACGAAGAAGAACGAATATGGACGTGATCAACTGAATTATGAGTTGGACGCAAGATCGTGCAGATCTGTATATTGTACTTACTCTCCATATAGTTCAACATCTTTATATTAACTATTGTGATATTTTTCTAATGTAGGTCTTCTTTATTTTATACAATTATAGAAAAACCGTGTATTTACGAAAACAAAATATATGGTTCACTAGAGAAGTGGACAACTAAGGATTGTAAAACGTGTACATGTTCATATGCTGGAAATGGTTACCAATGTTGTAGAGAGTGAGTAAGAATATGTATTATTAATAATAATTATAATTAAGCCAATATCACTAAACCGGAGTGAAATCAAAGGTGCTGTGCATGTTTAGATGTTCAAAAGGTGTATTTTAAGTTTAGTCTTGAAAACAGCAACTGAGGGTGATTCGGCAATAGTTATGTTTAGGGAGAAGATTCCAAATAGTGGCAGCCGAAATTATTACTACTGTACTTTAGACATACTATTTTAGCCCTATTAGTGTTAGTAACGCTGCAGTGAATATGACTAGGACTGAGGCCGGGCACTCACCTTCACAGAATCGCGTCGGCCGGCGACCATCGAGTGCTGCACTTGATGGTCGCCGGCCGACGCGATTCTGTGAAGAACGCAACCATCACAACGACCAGTTCAGACTGCCATCTGCAATCAGCAGACGGTGTAACGCTCACATGAAGCGGAGTTGTGGAATCGTCGTACGACGCAGTGAGTCCCGTGCCCGGTCTTAGTCAATACGATCGCTTGCGGGCCTTCAGGCAAATTTTGTTCAGAAAAATATGAAAATAGAGCAGTCAGAACTTTACTATTATTTGCATATTATTTATTTTAAATCTTACCACAATTTAATGAGTAACATTTTTGTCTGAATTCTTTCCAGTGCATGGATGCCAATAGATTATTCATGGGACGACTGTGTACCGGTTTGGGACGAAGATAATTGTGTCTATCGACTTGTACGAATCGAAGATCCTGATGTTGAGTGCGAAGTCATGGGTGGAGTCATGTAAAAACACTACCGGCTGCTAGTAACAACAATACGAAAAAGATCATAAATACCACATTATGGTTTGGGAATTATGACACCGTACTTTTACACAGTCAACAATTACGAGACACACACAGGACATACGAGAGAAAATTTTTACTTAAATCTTAAACTGGCACGAAATATTTTTATGCGAAGAGACTCTAATGCGTCATGAGGGGGAGGATTTATTGTGATAATTTTTCTCCTTTGTTTTTTTAAACCAAAAGTGCTCATTTTGCTAAAAATGATTCTTTATTGAAATTTGTCGTGATCTTAGCACTCGTCTTCAAGTTAACTGCGTCTTTTAAAAGGCACAGTATTATTTGTACATGTAATTAGGTTTGATTAATTCTGTTAATTTCTTCTATTAATTACTTAACATAGAGAGAAAGAAATAAGTTGGTGCTTGTTGCGACAATAAATTATTTGGTGCTTGTTATTCTTAATTTTAGTTTTTTCTGTTTGTTTTTCTTTTTTTGGTACCGTACAAATTTAGCAAATTTAATGTGAATTGTAAGTAATCGTTATTCAAGTATCGAATAATAAAAATGGTAATAGGAATAATAAAATAGTATTATAAGAAATAAATAATGCAGTATTCCTAAAGCCGGGCACTCACTGAGTCGTACGGTACGGTCGTGCAACCGTCGCACGACGAATCCAACTCCGCTCCCTGTGATCGATAGACGACGCAAATCCGTCTGCTGATTGTCGGTAGCAGTCTGAACGGATCGTCATTGAATACGATCCGTTGCGCGCGCGTCGTCGCGTTGCGTTCTTCATAGAATCGCGTCAGCCGACGACCGTCGTGCGCCGTGTGAGTGACCGGCTTAACATAGAAATATGGGAAAAAGACGATGACAGCAATGATGATGCAAGACGCTGGTTATGATGATGTCGCTGCTGAAGATTGTAGTGATGATGGTGATGGGGATAATGCACAATAATGATGGTAAATATGATGATGATGGTGATGATGATGATATTAATGAAGATGTTGATGATGATAATGACGATGACAATAATGATGACGATGATGATGATGATGATGATGATCATCATCATGTTAACAATGATTGCACTAATTGTAGCTGTGATGATAATGATAATGAACCGTATACAAAAATATAAATATTATGATGGTTATATTATTATAATTAAAGACGACAAGTATTGCCTGCTTAAATTATCGTTAGGTCATCACACTATCATTATAACAACTAATTATTATGTAACGCCACGAAATACCTGCTCGCCACAAAATAAAATCAATAATAATTTGCATAATCTCCATGACAGCGGTTTACAACTAATGAATTGAAATTCAAATCGATATGAAGTCAAAAGATATTCATAAATAAACCCTGCACCAATAATCAATATTAAAAACTGTAAGATGAACTAAAGCTTGTTTGGTAAGTCGATTCTTCAAACATTACAGAGGAAGAAGTCAGGTAATGTTTTGTGTCTTAAGTAAATATAGGAATGAAGAGTGAGCAAGAGATGTTTAAAATGAAGCATTTGCATGTCTCTGTTTGCGCACTGCTCTTCATATGTGTCACGTGTGTTGCAGGTAAATTGATTTATTTAACCTTTTTGTCTCACGTATTGTGTGTTTTATCTCTTCAGTGCAATATCAACATAATAGATTGCCATTAACGTTAGAAGCACATTGGTAATGCAGAGAAATATGAATCATTTAGTATAAGAAAATCATATATAACATATTTATTATTAATTATTCATTATTATTATTATTATTATTATTATCTTTATTGGCATTATTGTATTATTATTATTATTTATTATTATTATTATTATTATTATTATTATTATTATTATTATTATTATTATTATTATTATAATATTAGCATATCAACCTTGCCTTTTTGTTCATCATAATCAGCCTATTGGGCCTATACTATATCCTAAAGCATTTGGGATACACTTGTAAGAACCAGTAACATTTTGCTTAGCCTCAGTGTTTTCTGCCGATTGCAGGCTCAAAATGTTTTTATTTTGTTCTTATTTGTTCTTATTTTTACACACTTTTTAAACATCGAAATTTATTATTTTACAGAAGTATATTACTGTACTGTAATAAATAGGGTATTGTATAGTGCACCTAGTCTATTCACACCTAACGCACATAAGGTACAGATGAATTTGGTGGTTTTTCTATTTAAAAAAAAAATAAAAACCTCAGTTGATATTTTACCTCAGCCTCAATTTGTTCTTATTTTTTTAAAGTAATTTCAGTCTCAGTGTTTTTATAAAATGTGTTCATATAAAAAAAAGTGTATTTAATCATTTGACTGTTCAATAAACGGTAACACTTGGCTCATATGCTTTTAAATGTATATAAATCAAATAAAATATTAGAAATGGTACATGACTCAAAAAACTTCTACAATTGTTCTTGAATTCCTTCATGTAGAAACAACGAAAAAGCCAAGTAATGGTATTTGCCCTATTAATCCGACATTGTCGACCGACGTTGATGGGAACACGTACCTATGTCCAAAATTCAATCCTGATGGGACAGAAAATACGCACACAGAATGTTGTCATAACGACCGTCCTGATGAGGAGGGTAACTATCATTCGTGCTGTCAGAACGATGAAGACAAGTCTGCAGAACAGTAAGTTCCATGTTCACTGCTCATACTGTATATCTTGTGTTGGCCTATAATAGGCCTATATTTAACCGTTATCATATACCTATTGACAAATCTCGAAGTTGTTAACATTATATCCATTAACTCTTTAGATATGCCTGCATTTGAAGTAAACATTTTTGAAGTTATTCTATAATATAGAGATAAGATTAACACAGGATGCCCCAAGGCTCGGTACGAGAACAATTCTGTTTCTACTATTTATAGGCCTAAATTAAATGTTATGCCTGACTTCTGTACACAATCTAAAGTAGTTTAGTCGACACAGTTGTAATTTCTGAGTGACATGATAATGTTGACAATACATTTACAGTGGCGAATCCAGATTTCTGTTTTGCAGGGTGTATCAGAAGCAAAATTTAAACATTTTCAGGAGCAAAAGCAAGCAAATTGACATTGGTCACAACCAAATAACCCTTAATAACAATTCACTAGCTATCAGGGTCGTAGGCTCGTTTTGGTCGGGGGGGGGGTGGTGCGAAACGACCTAGAGTGTGCGAAAATTGAAAATGTTGAACTAAATCCTTATTCCAATGTAAACTTAATGGTCACATTTAGTATTTTGGCTCAGTGGAATTAATTTTCCGTCAATGCACCCCTCCAGCTTACGCCCATGTAGATCATATCAAATTTGCATCTTTCTCATTTTATACGAACTCTCTGTCGTAATTGGTTCCCTAAATACATTTTAAGATTCTACCACCTTGTATATAAAATCTAACTTACTAAATGTCAAGATCATGCCCTGTTTTTTTAAATTTTAATTTCACTCATTGTTCTTCTTAATATTAGGAATGCTGCGTTTTATAGAATGCTTGCATATATATTCTCCGGCACAGCCGTCTGTATTGCAATCGTGATAGTGTTTACATATTGTAAACCGGATACATTTCCATGTTTAAAACCGCTGAAGAGATATGCCAAGAGAGGTTTCGACCTTACAATGGACGCAATTTGTTTCTGTCCATGTTTACCAAAGTAAGAAACACAATGCTTCAAAATGTAACTTAAAATGAAATAGAATAATGAAAAAAATATATATTTGTATAATTTATATAATAACGTTAACTTGTATATAATATTATCGCCTTTTTATTTTTTCTACAACGATGCAATTAAGTTTTGTACATAAACAATGTGTACATAGAAAATGCATGACGTCAACATACTGTAGCACTAAATATCACATAGGCGGTGAGGGATCTATAAGACACACACCAACCTTTTTGTACAATCGGCAAGGTGGATCTTGATATA